>NC_035446.2:31641554-31778296 GCF_002127325.2 Helianthus annuus
GAGTCTCATTAAGAGGTAAACAAACAGCTCCTATGACTTTAGATGTTTAGTGTTGTTTTTAAGAGTTAAATGCCATTTTAGTCCCTATGGTTTGGGCCATTTTGGCAGTTTAGTACAAAGGTTTCATGTTTCGCCTTTGGGTTCAAAAAGGTTTCACCGTTGCCATTTTAGTCCACTGGGTTAATTTCAAATTAGTTCTGTTAACGAGAAGGGCAATTAGGTCATTTTATATGGCCGAATTGTCCTTCTAGTTAACATAATTACATATAGATTGACCGAATTGCCCTTCTCGTTAACTAACAAATGGATGAAGTTAACCCAGTGGACTAAAATGGCAGCGGTGAAACCTTTTTGGACTCACAGGTGAAAAATGAAACCTTTGAACTAAACTGACAAAATGGCCCAAACCACTGGGACTAAAATGGCATTTAACTCTGTTTTTAATGATGTTTTACATATGATAGGAAGTTAGGAACACCATGAGTACGGAAGTTATGGCGCGATTTCTCAAAAGGAAAGGGGTTGAACCTCTTTTTTTCGCCGGATTCTTCTAATTAAAGACAAGCGTATTTTTAGATAAGTTTTTTATTGTTTTAGTTAATGATTAGGAGAAATAGAAGTAGAGAGGGTTTGAACTTTAATGATTTTTGTTAGTTTACTTGCTTATGATGGTTTTTTATGTTGTTTGTTTGTTTTAGTTGAAATTTTATTTGTTAGTGCGATAAGAAGTTAGAAACTAGGGTTTAATTGTTTGAAAATTAAAATTGACCCAACCTGATCCGAATAGCTATAAAACTTTGTTTGATTATGTTTTACTTATTTTACATTACCTGACTCGATTCGCCCGCTATAAAACAAATTTATATAGCTAGGGGTTAAAATCTTTAAAAATTTTCCACGAAAAAAATTCCTGGTCCACCAATCAATGGCCACCAATCAATGGCAGCCCTTTGAATTACACACTTTCACGATTCTTGTTTTGTTTTTCCTTTGTCTATGCTCCACAAACACCATATTCAAGATCATGTGTAAGAATCTTTTTAATAACCACAATACACTAATTTCATTGTTACCTCATTTGAAAGTAAGCAAATAGCTTAGTAACATCATTAACCTTCTTTAGTTAAAAAAAAAAAAAAAAAAAAAAAAAAAAAACAAATGTGTGCAGGAAGAAACCGGTGACGACGGCTGCAACCCAAAAGTAAACACGAAAATACACAGGGGATCGGACAAGTATTTTAACCTGCGAGTCAGTTGTGAAGATTATACAATTGTAAAACTTATTGAACATGATACAATGTTGCTCACTTATGAAGGACACTCTTCTTTGGCAGCCTCACCTTCTTCTGATCGTGTTGCTGTGATGAAAGAAAAAGAAAAAAAATGTTAAAACAATACGACAAGCGCGAACATGAAACCAATTAAGGAAATGAAAAATACCTTCTGCTTTTGCAAAGCCTCGAAATCTGTTCTTTGTTTCCAGTTGCTCTTACGGACGGTTTCCAACATATTTTCCTACAAAACGAAACCGGTGAGACAAACTAACCACATGCTAAGTTTGACAAGAGGGGACCATTCATTTCTTTGAGAGCAGAAGCCAGATCGGTTGGGTTAGCAAAACTAACGAATCCATATCCCTTGGTCTTCCCCGTCCGATTATATCTCTCACAACCTGATATAAACAATAAAGTATAATTATTGATGATCCACCCACTATGAAACTGGATTATACTTGTCCATCATAATATTATTGATTCATTCAACTATGATAGCTAAACTCATGTCGGTGTCATAAGCTCTCGACCATTTTTCTCGTTTTATTATTCGTATTTAACAAACACCATCTCACTTCCTAACAGAGATATCGTTCAAATACAATATTTAGCGAAAAGAATGAGAAACTAGTTTAATAAACTAGAAACAATAAGATAAGATGATTAAACAAACGGACTGAAATGTTTTGAGGTAATAACAGTGGAACGTGATAGCCGGTTGACAACCATATAAGAGAACCCTACCTTATAAAGGAGATATGGCAGTGCTCCATGACTTCAAACAAACATCTGAAGAGACACAAATGGCTCGCTCATGTATACCAATTTAAGTATCATAGTGTTTAAAGTTTAATAAAGAGACTTACTCTGGCCATGTTAAAGGAAGGAAACCGTGAAAATGCTTTTGAAAGAACATCATCGTTCACCTCGTTCCCAAGATCACCACAAAATAAACGGTAATCATCTGCAAACATCGTCATCATCAAAGAAGAGCATTAATAAAATTGATGTCTAATTAACCAACAAAACAGACCATGCTCGGTATCAAGAAGTATGAGATGAGGGCCATACTTTCGGGCCAAAGTAGGATCCTCCCAAGTTTGACCAGCCGCTTTGCGAGGTATGGCTTTCTTTTTTGTTTCGGATTTGTGCTCTATTTCACTACTTGCGAGTGCAGCTTTTACACTTTTCAGAGCTTCGGGTGTAATGGTCTGGGCATCCTTTTCAAATAGTTGTTGTGCCTGCTAACAACACAACACCATCCTTACTTTGTCACCATTTGCTTCAAGACTAAAAAAAAAATCCATGAAAATAATGTTGCATTATGTTAATTTTTTGATGTGAATATAAGCTACATACTCTCTGTTCATCTGTCTAACAACTTCATCTTTAATCTCAATCCAACAATAATTTCGACCAGTTTGGATTCATAAATACTAAAAAACATACATAAAACAAGAATGAAACATATCATTCCCACATAAGTATGATCTGCCATTTAGAAACAATACAGAAACTAGAGTTGTTCAATTGAAATTGGCTCTGCTGAGTTTGTAAACAAGAAGCCGAGCCCCAATACAAACACAGATTTGCAAACTAATCACCAAAACAGGATGTAAACTTCACATAATATAAACAAGAAGGTGTTCCGGTTGAAGTTATAACTAAATATTATTATTATTATTATAATTTACTCATGGTGATAACTTAGTGGCTGATTGATTACCTGAGGGAGATAAACAGAAGGATAAACGGGAAGCGTGGGTTGTTGAAGGTGGAAAGGGGTGGGGAAGTAGGAAGGGGGATTGGAGTACGTGAATTCAGATGCCATCAACAATTGTGATTATAGCTTATAGGAGGTTCTCATTGCTTTTTTAAGAGACCTGGAGAAGCTTCTGGTGGAGGCTGGAATCGGATACCTCCTGTGTAATATGGAGCTTTTTTTTTTTTTTTTTTTTTTTCATATGCAAGAGGATTCGCATCGACCTACCTAAAAAAACAAACATTCCACTTAAAAACAACTCTTATATCAATATATTTTTATTAAAAACAAATATCTTTTCTCTCTGATTTTCAATTAATTTATCATTACATTTTTCTCTCTTTCACTCACAACTACTTTCAATATATATTAAAAAATTATAATGGGTGAACAGTGTCCCCCCAAATATACAGATAAATATTAACATTTTCTCTCTCCTTCACTCACAACCACTTTTTATACTCTTTATATTTTAAAAACCCTACACACAAATTTTGATTCCCAGGATTTTGAATGCTCTAAAGTCCTTTGTTTATGAAAAGTTAATTTTAACGCAAATCTATCTTTTTCTAGGGCTGTAAACGAACCGAAAGAGCACGAACAAGGCCATGTTTGTGTTCGTTCGTTAAGGAAATTAACATGTTTGTGAACTGTTCACGAATGCATACCAAACATAAGTTTATGTTCGTTTTCGTTCGTTAAGAAAATTCAATTGTTCACGAACAGTTCGTGAACACTGGTCTCGAACACACACGAACGCAAGCAAATAAAAATGAAAGCAAACAAACATTTAACTTGAAAATAAAAAAAATGAAAACATTGTTATCCTTAAACATTGGATATAAGTAGTTAAATACAACCATCAAATGATAAATCAAAACACAAGAAGTTTACCACAGTACCACACCATCAGACCATAAATAAAGTTTAACTAAGTTAAACATAATTATCCCCAAAAATGTCTTAGAATGTCCAAATTTTAGTTAACTTAGAAAAAAATGGGGTTTCAAGTTTTCAATATGATTAAATAAAAAGTTTATTATTTATTTTTTTTTTTAATATAATCGAACGAACATATTACCGAACGTTCACGAACACAGTCGAACGAACGAGACCTGTGTTCGTGTTCGTTCGCTAAGCTAACCGAACATAATTTTTTGTTCGAGTCCGTTCGTTAAGCTAATCGAACGAACATAAACGAACTTCCCGCCGAACGGTTCACGAACTGTTCCTTGAACGTTCGGTTCGTTTACAGCCTTAATCTTATCTAATAAATAAATAAATAACTTGGGTAACCTATGACAATCCATCATTCATAATTTGGAGGGAAACTTTGTTATATATTTTAGTCTAATTGGAATTGATTTGGTGATCAAAGCAAATAATAATACACATCAAGCAAGTTAGGAGTTTGTTAAATATTTTAGTGTAATTGGGATTGACTTGGTGATCAAAACGAATAAGGTTTTGTTGATCAGACATGATCGTAGAAAAGAAGAGAGGAGTGTGCTAATAGAAATAGCGGTGGGCGCCAATGATGAAACAGCTGGTAACCGAGATGTTAGTCAACGAGTCGAGTCTCGTCAAATAGGGTTAATCCCTTCTTTCCTCGTTCGATGCTGGGCCGTCCTCTAATCTGACACCTGCACAGTGCAAACACACCGTGACTCGCAACAAGGAGAATGAGGTGGGGGTTGCAACAAGGAGAATGGGGTGGAGGTTGCTCCTTGTTACCACCCTCTTGCGTGAGTGTTGGTGGCGGTGGAGTAAATTTTGATAAGCTTCTATATTTATATAAAATTATATATTTAATATATGCATCCACTTATTAACCAAAAAGTGTTGGTGGTGGAGGGGAAAAAACCATTTTAAAATACTGCAGTGCAGTGGTCTCAAATTTAAGTTTTGACACTATTGTTTTATTTTTGAGTTAAATGTCATTTTAGTCCCTGTGGTTTGAGTCATTTTGTCAGTTTAGTCCAAAGGTTTCATTTTTAACCTGTGGGTCCGAAAAGGTTTCACAGTTGCCATTTTAGTCCACTGGGTTAACTTCATCCATTTTTTCTGTTAACGAGAAGGCCAATTCGGTAATTTTTATGTAATTCTGTTAACTAAAACGGCAATTTAGCCATATAAAATGACCGAATTGGTCTTCTCGTTAACAGAAAAAATGGGTGGAGTTAGCCCAGTGGACTAAAATGGCAACGGTGAAACCTTTTTGGACCCACAGGTTAAAAATAAAACCTTTGGACTAAACTAGCAAAATGGGCCAAACCACAGGGACTAAAATGGCATTTAACTCTTTATTTTTTAAATTCATTTCCTCTTAACCACAATTTTTGGCCCAATTCTTTTTGTTGCCCGAGGCCTAACTTTTTTTAGAGTTCTTGGGGACGGCTCTGATTGGGACAATGAGCCGGGTGATGGTCACTCGCGCCCAAACCTGGTGCGAGATTTGGTACCATACCCAATCAGTCTCATAATCTCATAATCTGATATATTTTTTTATTCAACTAGCTTTGAAGTACTAGGTTCTTTATAAAAAAAACTTATAAATTAATCGAAAAACAAATGTATCGAAACCAGTTTGAAGTTTACCGTAGTTTTGAAGAGTTCAAAGACATGTAATGTTATAGTTTCTTCTTAAATATATAATATATAATCATCATGTGCCTGGGAAGAAACTTTTCTGGTTTAAATATATAATCGTCATGCTTTTCAAAAAATACTAGCGTAAATCGTAAATATCGAATGGATTAGTCTAAACATCATGTGATGTGTTAACCATATGAAAACGTGCATCTAGACGTATCATAGAAAACGTAACGAGTATAACGAAAAAGCTGACACATATAATCAAAAGAGATTAATTAGAACTTTTGAGAAAAGGGGAAAAGCCACAATTTAACTCCACTCGATTCGAAATAAAATTAACGAAACATTCATAAAATAAACATGGGAACATATTATATTTGACCTCACTTATTTCCCAAAAAAGTTTACCTTGAAACATACACAAACTCGAATTTATACGAAACGTACATAGAAGTAAGCACGTAAATAATGTTTTTTTAAACAAAAACGTATTATATTTGATCTAACTCGTTTCCAGAAAATTTACGTCAAATAGAGCAAATCGAATTCATATCGACACGTAAATAAAAATATGCACGTGAAAAATAGTTTATTTTAAGTAAAGGAGGTATAGGGGTAAAATCGAAACAAATAATTTTTAGTAAAAATTTTAATAGGTTAAAAACGTTTGTAAAATCGTGCCAAGTAGTGCCAATGCCACACCACCAACAACAGAAGAGCTCGTAAAACAAAATAAATAAAAAAGAAAAAATAACACTGACCAAAAAACAGACGTAAAATCGTTGAATCGCGCACCCATTGCGACATGTTAATGCGAAGAGATTAGACCGAAACGTAAACCGTAGAAATTAGAAACTAAGTCGATTTAGGACCCGCGCATTGGAACGAACTTGTAAAACGGCGACGGGTATGTCAAACGGGAAAATAGCAAAAAAAAAAAAAAACGTTGAACCACATACACACGTTGCGGCGTGTTGATTCACAAAATTTTGAACAAAACGTAAAACTTACGAAAGATGAAAATTATAGGGGATCAAAGTTGAAAATAAAAAAGTGTTTCGGTTAAATTGCGGAAACATAAAAAAAAAACTTTGGATTAAAAGTAAAAAAATATTAATAAGGTTAAAATGAAAATATAAAACACTTTTATAAAAAAATGAAAAACCAATTTTTTTTAAAAGGCTCCCTATGCATATAGTACCACAACATAAAGCGCAACAAAAGGTTGCCTATTATTCCATATATAAACTAGCAAGGTTTTTTTTTTTTTTTTTTTTTTTCATCATGACTTATACCTCATGTTTGGGGACTTTTAAAAAAGAAAAATTTGATTTTTCATTTTCAACCTTAAAGTTTTTTCTTTTACATTTTAACCCATTTGAAATTTTTACTTTTAACTCAAACTTTTTCATCTTTTGTAATTTAACACAACACTTTATTATTTACAACTTTGCTCCCCCATACTTTTTATCTTTCGCAAGTTTTTCGTTTTACGTTTCGTTCTAAATTTTGCGAGTTATCATGTCGTAGCGTGCATGTGAGGTTCAACGTTTTTGCTCTATTTTTTTTTTCATATTTGACAGACCTGTCGCAATGCGTCTATTTTTTCCCTTTTGAAAACTTCCCCGCAACGGGCGGGTCCTAGATCGACTATGTTGTTATCTTGTACATTTTACGTTTGTGGTTAATTTCTTCGCATTAAGACACTGTAACGGTGTGCGTGGTTCAACGATTTTAGTCTCCTTTTCGTTCAGTTTAGTTTTTACCATTTTATCTATTTTATTTTTACGATGTTGAGAGTCGATGTCGTTGTGGCATTGGTGCTACTTGGTATGGTTTTACGAACGTTTTTAACCTATTAAATTTTTTACTAATATTTTGTTTTGATTAACCCTATAATTTCTTTACTTAAAAACTATTTTTTACGTGCATATTTTATGTATGATGGATTAATCCGCCCATATGGGCACCAAAGGGTAAAGGGTGAGGGCCTACCAAATTAATATAGAAAGCCATAAAATATAGATAAAAGTATGGATAAATGTAGATAAATTAGGTTTTACATCCCGCGTGCGTTGCGGCACGCTAAGCCATGATATGGTAACGGGTCGTAAAAACTATTAACACACGTTCCAATATTACTTTATTGGAATCAATTCGGTACTGGCAGGTTACTATTTTTCCCTTCTATAAATAAAAAATCATAAACATGATTAGCTTGTGATATAAAACTAAATTTAATACTTAATAAAACTATTCCAACAGACCAAAGAAGGCATAAAGCTTACACATATACACCAAAATATAATTCTAAACTAATCTCATATCGTCATAACCGAATTCCACAAACAATCATCAGGTTTTGGCTTAATCTTGACGGGTTTACCAAGCTTAGATTTATCTTCCAAGTTTGCAACTTTGCGAGCCTTTTCACATACAGGAAACCCATTATTGTCCAATGATTCCAAGATCACACCGGACCCATACAAACCTGTTCTTTGTAGAATGCTGCAAACTGGCCTGTCGCTAGACCCTGATCATCTTCAGGTAACTGATGAGTGACAATCTCAGTCCCGTCTTCAGTAAGTTCCATATGCAAAGTGTAGTTTTAGAAATCAAGACGTGACGAACCTGTCAAATATGTTGTTATTAACAAATTTGTGTAGTATTTGTTGTTGGGATTTAAACTGTTTTGTACATTTGATGATTCGAAGTAAACAATTTAATTGAAATGGGTTAAAACTGCCGGATTGTATTTTCATGATAAAAGGTTAATAAGGTGGGTAAATGCGTGTATGCTATGCCTAATTGTAGAATTAATGGGTCAACTATGTTGAATAAATAAGCATTAGCTAAATGGATATACCAGAAATTTTAGTAGAGGTATGGTATCGAACCCGACCCGAGCGGTCAGACTTTCCCGTTACTTATTGCTTTTATATTAATTATTTATTATTGTGCTGACTAACCCAACCGCGAGGCCCAACGCGTTGTAGTGTATACTACATTGGGCTAAGGACTTGTAGAGATAACCCCTAACTGGGCCTGGCCCATTGAGGTTAGGGGAGGCCCATATCTCCTATATAAAAAGGTGTTCACCTCATTATTAGGGCACAAGATATGGAGCCGCCACACTTTTGTTACTGGAAACAGGGGATTCTTTCCCCTACCGGTCATCTCTACAAGCTCCACTTTCTTGTCTTCTCCATTGCAGATCTAGGTTCGAGAGGAAAAACAAGATGTGATTCTTCACCCTCATGGAGAAAGTGGTCCAATCATCCCGGCGGTGATTCCGTGTTTCAATTTTGGCGCCCACCGTGGGGCTCGAACCCACGACCACAAGGTTAAGAGCCACACTCCCGATCTTTGAATGGAGAAACCCCACAGATCTGTGTTATGTTTTCAAAAACTTCTAGATCTGTGGTATTTCACTTGTTTCAGTGCTTCAAAACCTCCAGATCCACATTTGTTTCAAATGGGATTCACAACCTCATGTACAAGGGAGCTCAGAGCTGTTGCCGTACAAAGACTTCCTCAAAATAATCAAGAGATTCCTGTTTTGAGGGGCCAATGCCTCGTGTAAAGGTTAGCCGTCATTTATTCATGAAATAAGGTAACTTATTCCCCTCCTTTTCTCGGACGAAAGCTCTTGTTAAAACAAAAATTGAAAACAGTCATGAGAAAAAGTTTTGCTAACTGGCAAAGTGATGTTACAAAAGAAAACAAATTGTGAAGTTTTCCCTTACGTCACTTCAAAAGTTCGAAAAGCTCATGATAATCGTTTAATATTTTCTAATCAACATTTAAAAGATCAGAGAATATTTTGTTAACGGCATCTTTCATTTCTTTCTCGACAAGAAAAAGAATGGAGAAGCCACAATTATTTTTATTATTATTAAACTATTAAAAAAAGGAAGCAGTCACCTTTTTGAAACAAAGCTTTACAGCTGTAAACACCTAATAAGGTGTCAGGTACAGCTTTACACACGGATCTATTTCTTCTATAAAAATAATAATAATAATAATAATAAATCGTTTTTCACACAAAGAAAAATGGTTGTCTTTACAGCTGTCAACAGCTAATAAGGATAGACACTATAAATTTAGTCCTTTACAAAAATAATAAAATATCGTTTTTACAAAACACCTAATAAGGACAGACCTTATTTTTAGCCCTTTACAGCTGTCAACAGTAAAGTTGTCCTAATAAAGCTACACTCCTTTTGGTTTTCAAAAGACAAATGGTTTTTTTACAAAGTCTGCAACCCTTGTTACACCCATGCTCCTCCTACGTTTGTTATCAGCGCCAAGTTGAAGTTGAAATATGAGTGTTCATACTTCACCATAAAAAGAAGGTTTCAGTGAAAACCACTATGCATGGCAAGCCTCTACTCCGACACGCCGTGCGCCATACATCTGATAAGCTCAAACGCGCGGCGGCGCATGGTGCACAGCTCCGATACGCCGTGCGCCATCCGTCCGATAAGCTCAAACGCGCGGCGGCGCATGGTGCACAGCTCCGATACGCCGTGCGCCATCCGTCCGATAAGCTCAAACGCGTGGCGGCGCATGGTGTGTGCAAGCTCCGACGCCCCGTGCGCATCGAGCAAGCTCCGTCAGATAAACACAAACGCGCGGCGGCGCATGGTGTGCACAAGCTCCATCCCCGCGCACGTCGGAAATCCAACACTTTTGCTGTGGTGGGTGCTCCGCCTCTCACGTGAGCATCCTCACCTACAAACAAACCTTGTTGTTCTTAACACCTTACCGGACGTTATGACGCGGGGGTAACTTGGATGCATCGATTGTCTTGTACAAGTTATTATCTTTTTGTCTTCCCTTTAAAATAGATAAAAACAGGACGGGAGGTCACCTTTGCTACTGATTTTATGCTTGCTTTGTTGGATAGAGACCCTTGTTCAACCAGAACGAGTAACAATAACTCTTATATTCAAATTTAGTACATCTTCACGGCTGAAATAGAGCACAATGATATAACTGGACACTGCGCGCATCATCTCCGGAACGCCGCGCGTCCAAGCGGAATTGTCATACATATCACCGGAGCGCCGCGTGTTCCGGCGGAGATCCGTGTCTTGCCAGTCCTCGCGCACCACTAGTTGCGTCACCATGCCTTACGCTGTTGTCTTACACGTCGCTTGCGCGCAGGTCACCGTTCACGCGCCTGAGCAAGAGTCACTTAGTGAGCTTCTTGTTTACTTCTGTACAGTGGCCACCTTTTATGTTTACAACAATGGCTAAAAGACAACAGAATATTTCAACTTTTAAATATGAATTTAAAATTCATATTCATGATATACACCCAAGGATAAAGTATTCTTTAATATTTGTGGAAAAAGAAGAATGCATGTCTGATCTTATATGTTCACACATGTACTTTACAAATTGACACCATATTTTACAACATTTTACAATAAGGACCCTTGCAATATCCTAAACTAACACTTTATGGCTTGAACGCTTTCTAGTGAATTACTTGATTTGTGGCTTGTGTGACTGGATTTGTTTATTGAATAAAATATACAGTTACTTTTATCAAGCCATATGCTTATAAGTGGGTCTTTTAAAAAAATAATAAATCATGCAATTAAAACACTGACAAGCCATGATGTCATGGTTTGCAAAAACGATTTGACAATTATGGCTCAAACACATTATTACGTGCTACAAGAGTCGGTGTACGACCTTTAAATATGCATTTGGGCACATATCATTTTAGCTAATATATGGACAATGTTCATATGTAATCGGTTGCGAACACTTGAATTATTTAATAAGGCGTTGTTACACGCTTTCCCCGATAACACAAACCGGCTAACGTCTAGCAAATTAAATTATTCAACGACATGGCTAGTAGTTCATCGTTTTAACGAGTATTAACCTTGCGATATTTCTGGCGCACATTAGTATCGTTGCTTATTATTATTCAACTTCAATGCTACTGACATTTTTTAGCAGCTGAAATAAGCAAACGGGCTAGCATAGTCCAACACCATTCCGAAGTTCGAAGTTGCTTTCACATATTACGGAGTTTGGATACATAGAACGAACTCCTCATAAGAACAAGGTTTCGGTACAATGCTTTCATATATCAAATCCTTTGTTCTAAATTACCTTGTTGACTTGTTTGCAGGACAAACAACAAACGAGCACGTAAGTCGCCATACGCGCCTGCTCCTTCTACATACGAGCGAGCACACATGCGTTTTGCACGCATGCTCCTCTATTTATGAGCACGTAAGCCGCTATACGCGCATGCTCCATTACAAACGAGCACGTAAGTCGCCATACGCGCCTGCTCCTTCTACATACGAGCGAGCACACATGCGTTTTGCACGCATGCTCCTCTATTTATGAGCACGTAAGCCGCTATACGCGCATGCTCCATTACAAACGAGCACGTAAGTCGCCACACACGCATGCTCCTTCTACATACGAGCGAGCACACATGCGTTTTGCACGCATGCTCCTCTATTTATGAACACGTAAGCCGCTATTCGCGCATGCTCCATTATTACGAGCACGTAAGTCACCATACGCGCACAGGCTCCTATACTACGAGCACGTAAGTCGCCATACGCGCATGCTCTCTTACATACGAGCATGTAAGTCGCCACGCGCACATGCTCCTTTACTTACGAGTACATAAGTCGCCAGTCGCATGCTCCTCTACATACGAGCACGTAAGTCACCACGCGCGCATGCTCCTTTACTCACGAGCGAGCACACATGCGCTAGCGCACATGCTCCTCTACATACGAACACGTAAGTCGCAATGCGCGCAAGTTTTTTTTGCATACCAGTACGTCGGTCTCCATACGAGTCTAGTGTTCTACATACGATCATCTTAGTCTCCATGCGGGCGTAACGCCCCACACATGAGCACGCCATTCTCCAGGCGAGGTTGCTGCTACACATGCAAGCATGCTAATCTCCATGCGACCCTACTGCCTTTACATACGAGCGTGTATGCCATCCGCGCGCATGCTTAGCCATATATGAAAACGCTCACAAAACGTAAACCGTGCTACAAATGCACGCACCACTTTGGGTATACGCAAAAACACATTGGCTAAAATAAAGTTTCGTTTACACCTACAATCTTCAAGGCAAATCACATCTCCTTGCTTCATGCCACATTGTTGATTGTGGCACATAGGAAGATTAGCACAGGCTCGGGCTTCCACTTCATTATCCTAACGCAACTTTATGCCAATTCTCATTCGCGATAACCTGAATCAAAATGGATTAACACGTGCAAATATTGTAGACAACAGTTTTCAAAGATTTAAACACCAAGTATATGTATTCCATAAGGTTAAACATGCGCGCGCCGTGCGTTAACCAACAAAAGTCACACCCAAAGGGTGAATATTCTACAGAAGCCACACGACTGTGCGCGGACCGCTAAAGTTGGGCCACACTCGAAAATCATCCAAAGGGAAGACACTCATCTAGTCCAGAATTCCACCCACTTATCATCCGCACGTGGGAGCAACACTGGACTAGGGGGACCTGAAGTGGTATGGTCCCAAATGCTGCACCAATCATATGCACGTTGGACCCTAACCACACTGAACCGTCAAAACTCAGCCAGTTCCAAGACTCGTGCACTAGACCTAACCACATACGCACAACCTTAACAAGCTCTTGGTAATGCGCCGATACAAATGGAAACTGACTGCAGCCAATCAGCACGTGCCAGGCTTGCCCAACCAATTTCCACGATGAACAATCGTGAGATATTCACTGTTATATGATCTTTTACTCGCAACAAAGGACACACGCAATAAACATGGCCAGCAAAGCTCTCGCGCCTCGGCGACAGGTAAACATAGAATTAATAATCCTCATTTCCCAACACTCCTAATAAGTCTAGTGCTCCTCCCAGCGCTTGCACTCGTGAGCAACACTAGACTGGGGGACTTGTAGAGGTATGGTATCGAACCCGACCCGAGCGGTCAGACTTTCCCCTTACTTATTGCTTTTATATTAATTATTTATTATTGTGCTGACTAACCCAACCGCGAGGCCCAACGCGTTGTAGTGTATACTACATTGGGCTAAGGACTTGTAGAGATAACCCCTAACTGGGCCTGGCCCATTGAGGTTAGGGGAGGCCCATATCTCCTATATAAAAAGGTGTTCACCTCATTATTAGGGCACAAGATATGGAGCCGCCACACTTTTGTTACTGGAAACAGGGGATTCTTTCCCCTACCGGTCATCTCTACAAGCTCCACTTTCTTGTCTTCTCCATTGCAGATCTAGGTTCGAGAGGAAAAACAAGATGTGATTCTTCACCCTCATGGAGAAAGCGGTCCAATCATCCCGGCGGTGATTCCGTGTTTCAACAGGTGGGTAAATGCGTGTATGCTATGCCTAATTGTAGAATTAATGGGTCAACTATGTTGAATAAATAAGCATTAGCTAAATGGATATACCAGAAATTTTATTCGTGTGTTGTTTTATTAAAATTTGTAGATTATTATTTGTTGTAATAATACTGCATTGTAATTGTAACTAAAAAAAGTGTTTATTGGAGTCATCCCAACCCAATACTGCTTGTTTCAAACAGAGCCAATGTTGACCCGTATCCAACATGGACATCTAGCACATCAAAGTTTCAACACGAAATTTTGCCTTAAAAGAGGTTCAATAATTGAAGTTTCTGTTACTACCTTAGAACCAATAATTTGTGGGAATATATCTTCAACTCATCTAACACTATCTTCCTGAGCAGATTTCGCCTTTTCAAAGTTCATAACAGAATCTTCCAATATAGCTTACAAAGGATTTATGTCCGAGTGCATAAAAATACCCTACAAATACCCAACATTGTACATTTAGGTATCATAAAAGAGTTGAATAATTATTATTGGGTAATGGGTCAAAACAGATTGTTTTTAGTGTGGGTTTAAAAGAGTCATACGGGGTTGGATTAAAGTGCCAACATTTTTGTCCATTTTTAAGTTTTATTTTATGAATAATTATTATTAAAAATCTAATATAGCGGTAGTAATAAAATTGTGACGCCCCTATATTCCACGTGTCACCGGTGGGCCCGGTGGGGAGTATCGTGACGTAGTTGATATCATCATAGTCAAACAACACAATTTAAAATGCACAGCGGAAGCAAAAGATAAATATATTACAATCCGATATAAAGTAATATCAAAGTATTACAAATGGAAAGTAAAGAATCCACAGGCGGATCAAAAATAAAATGAAACATTGTTCAACAGACTTCAGGCATCTAAGCTTGCGAGACTTCTATATGATGCTAGGAGAAACCGGCCAATTACGTGTAGTACCTGCACTTAGTTTTTTTTTTTTTTTTTGGAAAATACGTCAGTTTTCACTGGTAAATACAATTTAACTGACTCATTTTGAAAATGTTTTAAAAATTGATTTGAATGCACGTGGCACAAAACTTTTTATATCTTGGGATAATTATTTGAATATAATACTTGTAAAAGAATTACATGTTTGTTATGCGTTTAGTCGCCCGGTTCGTGTCGGGTTTAAGGTTAATAGACACACCACATAGTATAATCCCGCGGCGGAAAACCAACAGGTATACCTTAATAAATATGGACACACTGTCGGGTGTACGCCTAGACCCGTGTGTCAAGGTCGTGGCCATTTCATGAATGATGCCAAGGATATCCGGGACATGGTCATTAAACTCCCAAAGGCGTAAAACAAACAAAACAAATTTTTAAACGGGTCATCTTGATAATACATAATCATCATTCGATTACGGTCAAATGCCCGACCAAGCGGTATTTTATGTACCGTACCCCAAGCCCGTATAAGGGAAAATAAGTTAAAAGTATTTACCTGAGCAAATTTATATAATTTATCCCAGCCGTATACCACCAAGCAAGTACAGATAGCTTTTACTGGGCTCCTAAATCGGGAACGAAGGTTTAATAATAACCTATTAGATTCCTAACGGGTCTTTAATTAAGCCTATGCTTAGACCGGTTAGTCTTAAAGGAGGATATGGTTCAAAACGCATGATTAAGCGAGAACCGGATTAGAATGTGTTTTAGACCCGACAAGCTTGTATACTTGTGCAATAAGGGTAAACTAAACACATTCTGGATTTTGAGATAAAAATGATAAGGTTTGACCCGTTTCGGCTAATTTATGCAAACTAGTTACATACGCCGATCCGAACGCGAAAAGTGCATAACGGGTAACCACAAGAGTCATGAACAAGTTTCGTAAGTTAATATGCCTTAAGTATGTTGTGATATCAGTAGGATACCTTCCATTATGCCCAAAACGAGTTTAAGACCAATTTATGCCCTGTAGGGGTATTTCGGTCATTTGTCACACCCCCAAAATCCACACGCGGAGTACCACCGCTTGGAGGCGTGACATGACCAGGATCAAGCCATCAATCATATTGAACATAGCATAATATAAATAAGATAGCTTGTAAAACCCAATTCAATACAATTGATGTTCTAAACCAAACACAGTATCAATAGCGGAAGCGTAATAATGAAAATCCAAAGTATGTAAATGTAAACCAAAGTAATGTTAAGTTTGATTGTTTAAACGTTTTAACATGGCATCCACGATCCATGCTCCACAACGACCCGCTCCTCCTCGTGCAAGCTCCATAAGTACCTAAGGTCCTGCAAGGCATGCAGCAGAGAGTCAACAACTAGTTGAGCGAGTTCACAGTTAATAGTTCAGTAATAGTATAGTGTGAGTAGTAGTATGTTCGTTCGTTATGTCATGTATCATATTAGTTTCCATCGCGGCCTCCTAGGCAGGTATGCGAAGATATTAGGGGATGTTTTTCCCAAGTATTCTAGACTAGGTTTATTTGTATCGCGGCCTCCCAGGCAGGTGTGCGAAGATTAGTACATTTAGTTCGCGGCCTTCCTATGGCAGGTGTGCGAAGTCAGTCATAATATCGCGGCCAACCCTTGGCAGGTGTGCGAAGATCAGTTCAATAAGTGTTACTAGTCTAGCCGTATCTTATCGTTAGGTTCTACCATCTGAGTATATACAATAAGTCATCCAATCCCATTCCCACCCGGGAACCCCATGCCTTGGCTGTGTGAACTCACCTTGGTTTGCTCGGTATGCTAAAAGGGTTACACGCCCATAATTAATCAATCACGACCTATAGTACGCACGTGTATATAATCAGTTCGTGTTCGTAATATTTCACATGTCATTTATGTCACATAGTGTGTTCATGCATTTCTCATCAAGTAGCACATATCAGTTGGTTCATGTTCAGACTGTCATACTCCATATGACTGAGTTCTTAGTAATATCTAACATGGTTAATCAATTAGCATGCTTGATGGGGTTAACAGACTTAACTAGGTTAAGGTATTGAGCAAAGATAACAAGCTTCCAGAATAAACAAGTATAACAGGAGTAATAAACTGAAAGTGCTAGATAATTAACAGAATTAACAAGCTAATAAAGTTAACTACTTAACAGAGTGTCCTAAATGAATTCAACAAAGCAAATAAGGTTAACTGAGTTAATAAACTTAACTCAGTTAATAGGCTAACCCAGTTACATACTCAACAGAGTTAACATTCTTAACTTATTAGTGCTCATTGTACAATTAAATCAACGAAATCACTAAGTGAACGAAAACACTATATGGCGAAATCCCTATGTGGCCGAAATCCTTCATTGGGCCGAAATCACTATATGGGCCGAAACCCCTTTTGAGTGACGAAATCACTTTGGGCCGAAATCCCCAAGGTGATTTCGTTGAGATGGGGATTTCGTTGGGTGGGGGGGGGGGGTTTCGCCGGCTTCATCAATCACCAAAACATAACAGTTCATAGAAACAATCAGTTTACCACCAATACTTTATCATAGCAAAATCATTGGAATTTACTTCGTAACCTAAGATTACATAATCACCAAAATTAATCCCACCACGATTCTACAGCATATGATTAGCATGAACGCATATCATTCATAAAATCATGACCCACAGTAAATCACGGGAATCAAAGCATTTACCTCCTAATCACGAACATGTAATATCAATTCACAGAACTTGTTAATCGGATATAAGCACGTAACCGAACATGTAAAGATCTATTCAAAAGTCATGATCAAGAAACAACCGTACGAACTAACCGCAATCGAAAGAACAATTGATCTCTGGAGAGTGCTTGAGGGAATTGGTAATGCCGTCACACACAAAGAGACTCTAGGGTTTGCCGAATGATTATTTTCTCGCGTAACGGTTCTAGCAAAGCTATATCTAATCGTCACTTGGGCCAAGCCCACTTCTTGTTTTCGCTGGACCCATGATGGACGAAAACACTTCAAGTGTTTTCGTGGATGGGTGGGTTTTCAGTTAGACTCTAACATTTGATTTCATTTATATAATCCAATAACCCAACCAATATATACATAACATTCATACACATTTACACAACACATGTATTGCACATCAGCATTCACAAAACACACTTACAAATAAGTACGAGGTTAAATCGAGTAGAGACCTTGAAAACTCGGGTTGTCACATTATCCCCAACTTAAAAGAAATTTCGTCCCGAAATTTAGCATGCGGTTACTGAGGAAGCTAGGTAAGTTGTATCATTTACTGGTTTTCCTGGGGTGTCACATCATCCGCCCGTTGATTTGGAATTTCGTCCCGAAATTCTGTAGTAGCTTCAACCTTAGTAGTGGTTGCATTGGTTCCGAATAACCGGGGGTACTTTTCTGTCATCTGGTCTTCGCGTTCCCAGGTGTACTCTGGGCCACGTTTGGAGTTCCAACGAACTCGGACAAGAGGGATTCTCTTGTGTTTGAGGACCTTAACATCCCGGTCCGTGATTTCAACCTGTTCCTCGACGAACTGCAACCGCTCGTCGATAGTGAGTTCCTTGAAAGGAACTATGAGGGTCTCATCAGACAGACACTTCTTCAGATTCGACACGTGAAATACATTGTGAACTGCATCGAGTTCAGCTGGTAGGTTTAGCTTGTAGGCCACTTTGCCTATTTTCTCAATGATTTCAAATGGTCCGACGTACCGTGGATTTAGTTTGCCCCGTTTGCCAAAACGTACCACACCCTTCCAGGGTGAGACTTTAAGTAAAACCCGGTCCCCGACCTGAAATTCCAATGGCTTTCTACGCTTATCCGCGTAGGCTTTCTGACGGTCGCGTGCTGCCGCCATGCGTTGTCGTATCTGCGCAATCTTTTCCGTGGCGTCCACTACAATCTCTAGACCCGTAATCTGACTATCCCCCACCTCTGCCCAACAGAGCGGTGACCGGCATTTATGCCCGTACAATGCCTCGAATGGAGCGGCTTGTATGCTGGTGTGATAACTGTTATTATACGAAAACTCCACCAAAGGGAGATGCTTTTCCCAGCCGTTGCCGAAATCAATAACACATGCCCGAAGCATGTCTTCAAGAGTCTGGATCGTTCGCTCTGACTGCCCATCCGTCTGAGGATGATATGCCGTGCTCATGTCTAATCGTGAGCCAAAAGATTTGTGCATCGCTTGCCATAGCTCTGACGTGAATCGTGCATCCCGATCCGAAATGATGGAGGTGGGCACCCCGTGCCTCGAAACAACTTCTTTAAGATAAACGTCTGCGAGAGTTGAGAACTTATCCGTTTCCTTTATAGCCAGGAAGTGTGCAGACTTGGTGAGTCAATCCACGATCACCCATATGGTATCATTCCCACGCTGGGATCTGGGTAGGCCTGTAACGAAATCCATGGAAATTTCTTCCCATTTCCATTGCGGTATCTTGGGTTGCTGTAGTAGGCCCGCTGGTTTCTGATACTCCACTTTGACTTTTGCACATGTCAAACACTTGCCAACGTAAGTCGCTATGTGGCCTTTCATGCCAGGCCACCAGTATGTTGTTTTGAGATCGTGGAACATTTTATCCGACCCTGGGTGTACCGAGTAGCGAGACTTGTGTGCTTCATCCATCACAAGTTCCCGTAATCCGCCATATAGTGGGACCCAAATACGCCCTGTTACACAGTAGGCGCCGTCTTCCTTTTGTTCCATTCGTTGCCTTGAGCCGCGTAAGGCTTCAGCTTTGACGTTGTCGGGTTTCAATGCTTCTATCTGAGCAGTTCGTATCTGTGCGGGAAGACTGGACTGAATAGTGAGCTGCAAAGCTCGTACGCGTCTAGGTGTGGTATCTTTCCGACTGAGGGCATCAACCACAACATTGGCTTTGCCTGGATGGTACTTGATGGCGCATTCGTAATCGTTCAGAAGTTCAACCCATCTTCGTTGACGCATGTTCAAATCCTTTTGCTTAAGGATATGCTCGAGACTCCTGTGATCGGTGTAAATTGTGCACTTGGTACCGTACAGGTAGTGTCGCCATATCTTAAGCGCGAAAACAACAGCTCCCAGCTCTAAATCGTGCGTCGTATAGTTCCGTTCATGAACCTTGAGTTGACGAGAAGCGTAGGCAATAACTTTATCCCGCTGCATCAATATGCAACCAAGACCCTGTATCGATGCGTCACAATAAACCACAAAATCATCCGTGCCCTCTGGCAATGCGAGAATAGGTGCGCTGCAAAGCCTATCCTTCAGATACTGGAAAGCGGTTTCCTGGGAATCTCCCCAACGGTAGGTGACACCTTTCCGTGTCAGTAGTGTAAGCGGCTGTGCTATCTTCGAAAAGTCTTTGATGAATCGTCTGTAATACCCCGCCGAACCCAAGAATTGGCGTATTTCCGTTGGTGTACGCGGAGCAGGCCAGTTCCTGATCGAATCTACCTTGGATGGATCGACATGAATCCCATCCCTATTCACCACATGGCCTAAGAAGTGGACTTCACGAAGCCAGAAGTCGCATTTTGAAAACTTGGCGTACAGTTGTTCCTTCCGAAGAAGTTCCAAGATAAGACGTAAGTGCTGCTCGTGTTCCTCCTGACTCTTGGAGTAGATCAGAATGTCGTCAATGAAAACTATGACGAACTTGTCAAGATAGGGTTTGCACACCCTGTTCATAAGATCCATGAAAACTGCAGGCGCGTGCGTAAGTCCGAATGGCATGACAAGAAACTCGTAATGACCGTAGCAAGTTCTGAATGCTGTTTTGGAGACGTCCTCCTCGCGGACTCTCAGCTGATGATATCCTGACCTCAGATCAATCTTGGAGTAGTAACTCGACCCTTGCAACTGGTCGAATAAGTCGTCAATACGAGGAAGAGGATAGCGGTTCTTCACTGTAACCTTGTTCAGTTCGCGATAATCAATGCACATTCTGAAAGTGCCATCCTTCTTTTTCACGAATAATACTGGAGCTCCCCAAGGCGAAGAGCTTGGACGAATGAAGCCCTTATCCAAGAGCTCTTGTAGTTGCTTTGACAGTTCCTCCAGTTCAGTTGGAGCTAATCGATACGGTGCGCGAGCTATAGGTGCTGCCCCAGGAGCTAACTCAATCTGGAATTCGACTTGGCGGTGAGGCGGTAAACCGGGTAAATCTTCAGGAAACACCTGAGGAAAGTCACGTACAACTGGAATATCCTCCAGCTTCTTTTCCTTTGCTGACGCGTCAGTGACAAGTGCCGGAATTGCAGTGTGCCCCTTTCGTAAACATTTCTGCGCCTTTAAGAAAGAGATGATGCCAACCACAGCACCACTCTTGTCGCCTTGAACTTCGAGAGGTTCTTGACTAGAGCGAGGAATACGAATGATCTTTTCCTTGCATAAAATCTCTGCGTGATGTTGGGATAACCAATCCATACCGATGACGACGTCGAAACTACCCAAAACTATGGGTATAATATCAATCGAGAAGGTCTGACCAGCTAAAACAATGCTACAACCCTTGACTACATGTGCGGCTTCTACACTTTTACCATTCGCTAACTCTACGACATGTTTGGTGTTTAGGGGTATGGGTGTACGTTTTAACAATTTACTCATTTTCAAGGACATATAACTTGTATCAGCACCCGAATCAAATAAGACAGTAACATAAATATCGTCGAGAAGAAACTTACCCATAACCACATTGGGATCATTCATTGCGTCGCCCCGACCCAGCACAAAAGCACGACGCCGAGCTTCGTTGCCATTGTTGTTGTTGTTTCCCCCGTTGTTGTTGTTCCCGTTGCCCTGGTTATTGTTGTTGTTGCGATTCTGGTTCTGGTTCAATTGAGGGCAATCACGTTTGTAGTGGCCTTCAGCCCCACACTGGAAACATCCCCGGTTTCCACGCTGTGGCTGCTGCTGTTGGTTCTGTGGAGCTGGCGGTGGGAGTTGCTGGTTCTGATTTGCTGGTCGTGAGCTTCTACAATCCTTAGCCTCGTGACCCATTTTGAGGCATCTTTGACAACGTTCCCTGCGACATCTTCCACTGTGGTGTTTGTTGCACCTACTACACCATGGGTGAATTCCCCGATATCCACCCTGCCCCTGACTGCCTGATGACTGCTGATTCGGACTCTGGTGGTCGTTGGTGCGGTGCTGCTGTGTTTGGGACTGAACAGAAACTGATCCCTTGCTGGAATCCCCATCCCACTTTCTTTTGTTCTCGCTGGGTGTGGCAGAAGTAGTAGCTGGAGTAGTAGTAGCAGTAGTGGTAGTACTGATGCGTTTTGGCAGTCTATTCTGTTCCACCGCTTGATCGGTGAGTCGATGAGCAAGACGCTGAATATCTTGGATGTTGTTGAGGTTAGCCGACGTCATGTGGCTCTGAATCTCTGGCGCAAGCCCCTTGAGATACAACTCAATGCGCTTAACTGGAGGGTCCACCATCGTTGGACACAAGATGGCCAGTTCGTTTGACCGTTTCGTGTAAGCCTCAATCTCTGACCCCGTCATCTTCAAGTGGTATAACTCATCCTCTAACTTGTGGATGTCGTCCCGTGTGCAGTACTCACGTTTAATCAATTCCTTGAAATCCTCCCAAGGTGTGGCGTTAGCAGCTGCCAACCCTAGGATCTGTACTTGCGCGTTCCACCAAGTCAGCGCAATTCCTTCGAGAGTGCCGGTGGCATACTTCACCCTGCGAGCCTCCGGGCATTCGCACATTTCAAATACCGACTCGAGCTTCTCAAACCAATGGAGGAGTCCCACTGCCCCCTTGGTGCCACTGAAAGTGCTTGGACGACAGTCCATGAAGTTCTTGAAAGTGCAGACAGGTTGCGGAGCGTTTTGACCTATTGTGCACAGAATAGGACAATGTTAAATACAAGGTTGGTTTAGGAATGTAGGATTCAAAGATCCTAATGTGTATCCCATCCGCAGGGTATACTACCTGCTTGTGCAGCTGCAAGTGCCGCAACTACTTGTTCATTGATAAGAGCCGTCAACTGGGCTTGAGTCATGTTTACACGTCCAGACATGATCTTCATAGTAAAAGTAGTGTAAGTGAGAATGGTTCGCGAGTAGTGCGATGACAGAAGAGTGTAAGCACATAGGTGTTCTCATGTAATAACGAATAGCAAGTAATGTAATCTAAGCATACCACGAGCAAAGTTCTATATATCTCTAGCAAGCAGGTAATAAACATAAACCTTATTACCTAGGATGTTGAGTCTTGCACGTGGAGCGAAGCGTCGTTGTGGATCGTTGAGAGCACTGTTCTGGTTATAGTCTGGTTTTAATAAAAACGTTTTCCCATACTAAAACCAAGTTCTCTATAACCAATGGCCCTGATACCAATTTGTCACACCCCCAAAATCCACACGCGGAGTACCACCGCTTGGAGGCGTGACATGACCAGGATCAAGCCATCAATCATATTGAACATAGCATAATATAAATAAGCTAGTTTGTAAAACCCAATTCAATACAATTGATGTTCTAAACCAAACACAGTATCAATAGTGGAAGCGTAATAATGAAAATCCAAAGTATGTAAATGTAAACCAAAGTAATGTTAAGTTTGATTGTTTAAACGTTTTAACATGGCATCCACGATCCATACTCCACAACGACCCGCTCCTCCTCGTGCAAGCTCCATAAGTACCTAAGGTCCTGCAAGGCATGCAGCAGAGAGTCAACAACTAGTTGAGCGAGTTCACAGTTAATAGTTCAGTAATAGTATAGTGTGAGTAGTAGTATGTTCGTTCGTTATGTCATGTATCGTATTAGTTTCCATCGCGGCCTCCCAGGCAGGTATGCGAAGATATTAAGGGATGTTTTTCCCAAGTATTCTAGACTAGGTTTATTTGTATCGCGGCCTCCCAGGCAGGTGTGCGAAGATTAGTACATTTAGTTCGCGGCCTTCCTATGGCAGGTGTGCGAAGTCAGTCATAATATCGCGGCCAACCCTTGGCAGGTGTGCGAAGACCAGTTCAATAAGTGTTACTAGTCTAGCCGTATCTTATCGTTAGGTTCTACCATCTGAGTATATACAATAAGTCATCCAATCCCATTCCCACCCGGGAACCCCATGCCTTGGCTGTGTGAACTCACCTTGGTTTGCTCGGTATGCTAAAAGGGTTACACGCCCACAATTAATCAATCACGACCTATAGTACGCATGTGTATATAATCAGTTCGTGTTCGTAATATTTCACATGTCATTTATGTCACATAGTGTGTTCATGCATTTCTCATCAAGTAGCACATATCAGTTGGTTCATGTTCAGACTGTCATACTCCATATGGCTGAGTTCTTAGTAATATCTAACATGTTAATCAATTAGCATGCTTGATGGGGTTAACAGACTTAACTAGGTTAAGGTATTGAGCAAAGATAACAAGCTTCCAGAATAAACAAGTATAACAGGAGTAATAAACTGAAAGTGCTAGATAATTAACAGAATTAACAAGCTAATAAAGTTAACTACTTAACAGAGTGTCCTAAATGAATTCAACAAAGCAAATAAGGTTAACTGAGTTAATAAACTTAACTCAGTTAATAGGCTAACCCAGTTACATACTCAACAGAGTTAACATTCTTAACTTATTAGTGCTCATTGTACAATTAAATCAACGAAATCACTAAGTGAACGAAAACACTATATGGCGAAATCCCTATGTGGCCGAAATCCTTCATTGGGCCGAAATCACTATATGGGCCGAAACCCCTTTTGAGTGACGAAATCACTTTGGGCCGAAATCCCCAAGGTGATTTCGTTGAGATGGGGATTTCGTTGGGTGGGGGGGGGGTTTCGCCGGCTTCATCAATCACCAAAACATAACAGTTCATAGAAACAATCAGTTTACCACCAATACTTTATCATAGCAAAATCATTGGAATTTACTTCGTAACCTAAGATTACATAATCACCAAAATTAATCCCACCACGATTCTACAGCATATGATTAGCATGAACGCATATCATTCATAAAATCATGACCCACAGTAAATCACGGGAATCAAAGCATTTACCTCCTAATCACGAACATGTAATATCAATTCACTGAACTTGTTAATCGGATATAAGCACGTCACCGAACATGTAAAGATCTATTCAAAAGTCATGATCAAGAAACAACCGTACGAACTAACCGCAATCGAAAGAACAATTGATCTCTGGAGAGTGCTTGAGGGAATTGGTAATGCCGTCACACACAAAGAGACTCTAGGGTTTTCCGAATGATTGTTTTCTCGCGTAACGGTTCTAACAAAGCTATATCTAATCGTCACTTGGGCCAAGCCCACTTCTTGTTTTCGCTGGACCCATGATGGACGAAAACACTTCAAGTGTTTTCGTGGATGGGTGGGTTTTCAGCTAGACTCCAACATTTGATTTCATTTATAAAATCCAATAACCCAACCAATATATACATAACATTCATACACATTTACACAACACATGTATTGCACATCAGCATTCACAAAACACACTTACAAATAAGTACGAGGTTAAATCGAGTAGAGACCTTGAAAACTCGGGTTGTCACAATTTTAAAGGTTATAAAAGAGATTAAATATATTGAGTTACAGGTCTGATTTAATCAGTAAATATACTTAATTTAATAAGTTATAACAGTAGGGTATCATATATATATGTGAAATTTATTAATTATAACCATACTATGCACCGAAGGGGCATTTTGGTAATTTCACATAAGCTTAAAAGGTCAAAACTGAAAACCTGAGTTTAAAACTTTTAAAATATAAAAATTTACTGAATATATCAGTAGGCATCAAACCTTATGAGTTTAAAATAGTTTTATTACATACTATGCTTTAAAAACGCTTAAAAAGGCGATTTGGAGCCATTTCCAGGTTTTCAATGGAAAGCTGATATTTTTACTATTCTAGAAGGCTCAAAATAATTTATTTATCATATTAGATCAGTAGAAAAAGGTTTGGGGTCAAAATGTTTTGTAAAACTCAATTTATAAGCCAAAAGGGCAAAATCGGCAATTTCCGAATCAAACTTAGAACCCTATGTTATGCTCAGCCTAAAAATAAATAAAAATCTTCAAAAGTCCCAAAATATTATTTTATATCAGTAGGTATAAAGTTTGATATCAAAAATTGGGTTTAGATAGGCTATATGCTAATTACGCCGTTTAATTCATAAAAGCTTTTCATTTACGCTAATGAGCATAACTTCTAATCTAGACCTCCAACTGATGTCAAATTTTAGGGACAAGTTTATAAATCAGTAATAAAGATTATTGTCCTCTCACATTTTCAAATTTCTCGTTTTAGGGTCAAAAAGCATAACGGTCAACATTTAGGCATTTAACGGAAACATGCATGAACTAGGATTTCTATGGAACCAAGTTGTATAACCTTGGAGGGTTATACTAACTTATAATATGGACCTAATGGAATCCTAAGGCATATCTAAACTAAGCTAAATCGGGTCAGAACTGAAAGTCAAAGCAAAAGTCAACTTTTGCGACTTTCGGTTCCGAACCGAGCCTATACCTAGAATTGTCGGGTTGAATCATGCTTAGGCATGTTCAACTAATATTTACCAAGTTATTAATGTAGCAAAACTGATTTTATGACTTTTAATTTAATAGTTATGCATTTTATTTAAAACTAACCCGTTTGACTTTCATTTGACCCGACAATTTAACTAAGTGAACGTGGTAATTAGGAGGCGCCCTTTTGAGGGTTAATTACCTACCTAATTACGGTCACGTAGCCATGTTCGTTGCGAACAATGACTCAACCGATTAAAAGTCAAAGTGTTTATCGAAAACGCTTGACTTTCGGTTATAACCGCTAAAAATAAACTAAGCATGAAAGGGGACTTACAAAGGGTCCAAGTAAGGAGGGTTGATCCTAATTTCTCAGGTATGAGGAGCAAAGTCCCCAACTTAGAGAATTCAAGATCAAGGTGTGAAATGGGGCAAGATCAAGGTGGGTATTTATAGGATTTTGAGAACCGTTAGGATCGTTTCTCGTAAACCGTGATCAAATCTGAGCCATACACCTATTACCCATGGTTTACAAAACAATGGGTAGCCCCTAGATTCAAGAAATGAAAGACAAGTGCAAAACCAAAGCTGGTTTTCAACTTTCTACTGCTGGGAATTAGTATACGGACCGTATGGTCCAGTATACGGTCCGTAAAGGACCTGCACAGCACAGTAAAGTTTCACTTATTTACATATTAGGCCCCTGCACTTGTTAATTGCCATTTCCGATACATCTAAGGCCCGTTAAACCATTTTTAAGGCTCTACAACGATGCCTAAGCATAGGGAACATGAAAAATGCTCATAAATATGCCGGATGCCGGTTTGTTTGGTCGTACGGTCCCGTTGTTCGGCTTATTACGACGAAACACGGACAGACGCTAAAAACTATCCAAATTACGCGATGAATGGAATTTTATCAAGCCAAACACTAAAATAAAATATTTTAGTGCTTACATAAATTTTTTGGGTGTCCGGGGATATTCAGAATGCAAGATATGCGCGAAAATGCAAACTTGTGCACTTTTTGACACTTTTAGTCCCTGCATGACTTAAAAGTTTGTTTTTGCGCATGAAACACCTCTAAGCCTATTTCTAAGCTATATAAAGGATAAATAGGGTACAATTAACTTATAATCATATTCTGGAAGGTCCGTTACTATACGAATCGACCTACTTTTGTAGTTTGACGCAATTAGTCCTTTAATTGCGCAAAGTAGCGTGGATTGTCGTTTAATGAAATCCAAGCCTTCCATGGTCCATAATAATCATTCCCAAGCATATATTTAAATATTACTACGCTCCCGATTGCTTAAATGCTCACCGAATGGCGTAGATTCGAAAGTTGACGCTTTAGGCCCCTCTAGTGCGCAAACTTGCGCATCTCATCATTTAATAGCATTGAAGCCTCATCTAATCCGTATTAGGCATTCTTGAAAGTATTATTAAACATCACGATGCTTCGGGTTCGCTAAAAGGTCATTCAGAGGTATAATTAAACATATTGACACTTTTAGTCCCACTAACTTGCAAAGTTGCGCGTAACTCTACCTATAGGCATAAAAACCTTAGATGGCCATTATTTGGCATTCCCGAGAGTATAATCAAACATCATGAAGCTCCCGGTTTGTTAAAAGGTCACTCAGAGGTAAGAATTAACATGTTGATGCTCTTAACCCTTTATTGCGCAAACTTTCAATTAATTACGCAAACGGCTATACTTGATCGACAAGTGGCTCATTTGTGAATGATCATCGTGAGAGGTTATCTAGAAACTTATTTTAGGTATGCTAATACTTCCAGTCCTTTCATAATCAAAGTTTTCAATTTTTCGAAAAAATTAGTCCCTTAAATTCAATGTTTGACTTTATTAGGGTTTTTTTTACACGTGTCAATACTTCATTGGACGCGATTTTACGAGGTGTTACAAAAATCTAACTGGTTATTTATCGAATCTGTATCCCGACACTCATAAACGACTTAGGTTAGAGAAAGGCCGTATGTTAAAAATTAAATTAGGATTTTGAAATGATAACTGTTTGGTAACAGTTTATTTTTAACCGGTTATTATGACTTCTTTTAGGTTTTTTTAATCACATTTACATATATACATACATATAAATAAAACAAAAACGAAGTTTATTAAATTTATATTATACATTTTTGTATTTTTTGTTTTCTTTTCCTTTTTTCTGATTTTTTAATTACATTAAAAAACTGGTTTTATAAATCCATTATAGGTTAACCGGTTTTTTAACCTAATCGGTTTTAGATTTTCTGTTGATCAGTTCTGTTTAGACATAATGGAAAACATAAAAACATACCTTTGATTGCATCAGTACAGGCCAGTAGAGAATCCAGATAGAGACGCAGCAACAGTGTTTGACATGATTGTCAGCTTGGTCTGGTTCCTCCTTAGGGTGCAATCTAATGATGGTGATGATGTAAACCAATAAAGGGTAATCGGTTGAGGAGAGGAGGCAATTTGATGTTATGAGTAATTAGGTTATGTGTCTAACCTTAGAACCTCTACATAAGTCTTCTTATATATGCACCCAAGAGGAAACCCTAATTAGTTAATAATGGTAATAAGGCCCATCAACAATTACCAAATAATTATTTAATAGGATTGTTATATATTTTGATCCATATAATGTAAATGATTATAATGGCTACTAGATTAAATATAAAATAATATATATTTAATCTTACATTTTCCCACTTAGCTGAGTAATCATTTACTATGAATATTAGATAAGCCCGATCATGAGTTAACACTCATTTTAGACTAAAACAAGTACTATAGCAGAGAAATACAGCCGTTGAATCATTATGCGACTCAGGACCCCCATTAGTCATACTATAGCCTTAATTTAAAACCTAATCGTCATGATCAGAATATGCATAAGCCCTTTGTTTGATTTGTAACTTTATTTGTCTATATGCCATTATGTTGACTTGACATATTCTTAGAGACATACAAAATCAAACTGATGAGGAAAATTAACTAATAGTTAGTCATTCATAGTACGATATGCAATTGCGTACGACCATTAATTAATACCCGTCTACGAGCTCTCTTAATAAGACTTATGGGTAATAGCTCTTAAGTTATAGGATCCTTAAGCATATCATGAATGTATTCGATACAATACTTAGTTTCCTCAATTCGTTCATAAACGAATAATTAATTGCGTATCGAAATTTAATGCAGCACCTCTTGAGATAGGTTTATCGGTGCATTATGACTTATGAGTCCACTGATATATTTCCAACAACATTTGTGACTATATTATGTCGTTATAACTTAGGTTGTTAATATCGGTGCATTATGACTCCTCCATGAGATAGGTTTTGTCTGCTGACATAAAGATATACCCGAAATTACATTTTGTCATCTTTGAATATCACAAAGTTAAAGTAATAAACCGGTTTTAATTCTCACTTCTTCTTCAAATTGTAGCCTCTCGTTTCTTTTAAAGATATTGTAATACTCTATTAGATGCTTCACATTAATCAGGACATATCTAGTGTCTTGCAATGTGAGTAATATCTAAATGAGTATAGACTTGAACTTACATAAGGCTTCCAATTAATGAAGCGTAAGGAAATAATCTCATTTATACTATTATCCTCTAAAGGAGAGCAGTATTGTTTGTTACATATGTAAGGACCCATTTAAGGTTAAACTTATGGAACGAAACTAATGTCCCATTGGGTCTATCTCGGTATTTTACGATATCTATTACGTAAGAGATATCTCTGAGATCTATTATATCAAAGTTTGTGTTAACAATGCTTTGACTTATGTAACATATACTTGTCAAAAGAATATCATCTATATAGACCTTGCTCCCACTCATCTTGAGGTAGGTACATTAATCCACTTGATTGTTGATGAAAATAATTACGTTAAGATTTCATCACATTATGATGTTTGCATTAACCCATACATGGATTTTATTGGCTTACAAACAAAGTGTTCTTTAACCTTCAGTTTGGAACTTTCAGGTTGTTTTATGAACATGTAAATATGTCAGCCATTTGTTAAGGAAAATTGTTCTTTTTAATGTTCATCTAATGTAGCTTTAAACTATTATAAGCTACCAGAACAATGATGATCCTCAAAGAAATCTTTTGTTAGATATGTAGTAAAGATTCTTTAATAATTTATCTCTTCCTAAGTATAACCTTTGACAATCAATCATGCTTCTTAGTGTCTTAACGTTTATATATCAGGATTTGGTTTAGTTATGAACACTCTTAGGTAATTCAATCAAATCCCAAACGTTATACGAACATATAAAATCAGTTTTACTAGAAAACTGTTTTATTCCATTTAGAAGATTAATTGACACTAATGGCTTAATTTGAAGAGATAGGATCAGTAGACATTTCCAAAATCCATTTCAACTTCACTTAGGGAGGTTATGTAATCATCAAAGTTAGTAGGTTTTTAAACCTAGATGACCTTCTGAGTTGATTATTGGGTTTATTAGAAGTTTCAGTTTTATGGATTAGCTCTTGGTTAGGTTACTATCATTTTCAGGATTCTAAGTGTATAAGAGTTGGTGCAGTATGGTGTACAAGAGGTGTAATCGGAGTTAAATTCGGAGTGAAATTTAATGACACTCTTCCCCCCGCCTCTTGTATTCCTTGCAAATCATGATAAGGACTTTGACTACTCCCACTGACCTTAGAAAACTTTAGGAACTCAACATGCTTAGGGTCAATATTTAACGACCAACAAATTCTAATAGAGAAAACAAATTAATGACTTCAGTCTTTGTAGTTTCTCTTGTTGAGGAGTATGTTAGTTTAGGTAAGAAATCTAAGTGTGCCCACAATTAAGCAACAATGAAACTTTTGTAAGAGTAGCATTAGATTTTAAGGAGAAAAGTTATGATAGAACAGTGTCAAGATGGAGCAGTGTCTTGTACAAGAGGTGCAAATTGAGGTAATGTGAAATTTTCACTCCCCTACCTCTTGCAACTATTGGAAGTTATTATTAAGACACTTAATGCTCCCACTGATCTTTAATATCTCTAGAATGCTATAAGAGAAGTTTCAATGAGCTATGTGATGTGGGAACCTATCACATATATGTTAGACTTTATTTGATTTCTTTAATGTCCAGATATCATAAGAAACTTTAGTGACATATTTAATAGAAATCTTATTAAGTGTATATATATATATATATATATATATATATATATATATATATATATATATATATATATGAATAGATTTCTTCTAAGACTATGGGCCATATGCGACAAAATTTAGATACAAGTTGATAGCCTTTTAAATGATAAATGAATTATGTCTGAATATTCCTTTTGGAATAAGTTCCACGAATATCAATGAATGACTTATGATGGACCCATACTTATTCCTTAATCCAAGTAACATTTTATGGCTTTTAACATCATGATTTAAAAATCACTTAGAATGAGATTAGTTGAATAATCATCCTCATTAACCATGTCATGATTTCTCATGAATTTTGGTTATAATGGATGAAATTTGTAAGTCTCATTTTCCTTTTGTCAAATTCTCATTTACATGATGACAAAAGTTGTGAAAGTGTAAGGTATCATCTAGTTTTATCTTAGTAATGTTTCAATCCAGATATTTAGAACAAATAAGATGAGAGTTTAAGGTAAGTGTGACTTTATGCTGGTTATGCAAACCTCACAAGCTTCATAACATTGCTTAATTATGATACTATATTCTGATTAATCTTCAGAATATATAAGGTATCGAAAAGCGTTGTTAGAAGATTGCTTATTATGGTTCTTATAGCCTTAACATTTAATTTTGTCACTAACTCTCATGTTAGTTATTTGTTGACTTCTTATAAGGAAACGTATGGAACTAGAGTCAACTAATCATGTGTTAATTGGAATATTAAAATTAGCAGACTTAAATATCATTAGTAAGTGACTGCCTAATTAGCTTATCCAACCGATCTTCTGAATAATGAATAGTCTCGTTGCTTATGCCTAGTCTTATGGCATAATTATGTAGTGAGATTTTCCCTTGAAGAACCTTAGAGTTAGGATTTTGTACTTGTATTTTGTCTATGGACCTTAGAACAATCCCCTTTAAAGTTTAAGTGGCTGTAAGGTGAGTAACAACTTATTTTCCAGCCTCAAACATTTATTTCTTTGTACATATGTTGCTTATCAACACACTCATTATACTTTGGTACTTTTGAGTGTTATAGTTGATTTATAAGGCATCAAATTGTACAAGTGAAAATCTTAGTATGTAATGTACTAAAAAAATTGTACTTATTTCCATGCGTAAGCCCTTAACTTTATGGGTCATGGTATTGTACATTATTATGTATTCACATATACCACTTAGCTTTATAGTTTAGAATTTTAAATGAAGGCATGCATCTTAGGAGTTCTTGTGATTATTTCACAATAATAGATTAGTCTTAGGAAAGACTTAATCTGGAATAACTTTAGTGATAGAAATTATGTTAGAGAGTTCTTGATTTTCATAAGAGACATCATGTTCGATTTATCCTAATCATCATGCTCTACTTTTCTTCTGTAGTGATTTATCAGAAGAGAGCAATAGGATTATCGTGTCTTAAGAGATAATCAAGGGTTTAATTTAAGAGCTAATTCTTATAGAAACTTTAAGCAAAACATATTAGATTTAGGAATTAGAGTGGATGAGATATAGATTTATAGAAGAAAATTATAGTGAGTAAAATTATGGGTACTAAGAATAAGGCAGACGAAATGATCATAAAATTAATTAAGGATCATTAATATAAGGATCATTATGTGAAGAGGTTGTGATATGTCTATTACTAACATCAAAATAATGGACTTATTTAAAGTTCTACTTAAACGAAGACAAAGCAGCTTTGGCCAGAAGTGTAATCATTTAAGCATGTATGCAAAGTGGTTGTAACAAATCAGCTTTGGCCAAAAATTGAGACAATCACTTTAGTTATGCACTTATCAAGTATGCCATCTATGAAGGAATTAAATCATCTTTGGCCAGATATTAAGACATTCATGTTTATTATGTACACTTAACATAGCTTTCGTAATACTTGAACGATAAGTAGATGTATCAAATCAGCTTTGGCCAGAAATGATACATCAGAAGCTCATTCAAGTTAAGCCATTTTGGTTTTGTAAAACATTATTTGATCCTTATTAATTAACTAAGTAATTACAAAAACCAATCATTTAATAGCAAACCACCTGTTAGCACGGATCGAACTCCGCGGTGAGTTCGCTGGAGTTTGAAGGGGGACAGCGTGCCCTCGCACGGGGTTCGGGGCGGAGCCCCGAGCTAAATTTTAGTTCAAATTAAACAGCATAAAATAATGAGGTTTCGAGTGAGATCTCGACTCAGTTATGAGGTCTCGAGTGAGATCACGAGTCAAGTCTCGACTAATCTTATAACATTATGAGGTCTCGACTCATTAAGGTCTCGAGTCGCAACCTCAGTGTCTCGAGTCATAATCATGGTCTCGACTACTGTGTTTTATGAGATCTCGACTCCTTGATGAGATCTCGAGTCGCAACCATGGTCTCGAGTTGTGAAGATTGAAGCCCTTAGTCGAAACCTCAGTGGTCTCGAGTCGAAATCTTATGGTCTCTAGTCGAAATCGTTGTCTCGACTTGTAAATATTTGAGAACACTTATGATTTCGAGTTGAGGCCTTGTTGTCTCGAGTCGAGATCTTGGTCTCGAGTCGAAACCTGATGGTCTCGAGTCCACTGTTAACAGCTGTTATTGTGATAATAACTGAAAATTCGGATTCTAAGGGATTTTGAGATATGGTTTCCTGTTTTAATGATGATCTAATTTTGTCAAAATATTTTGAAAAGTTTATCTGATTATCAATTAACAGTTTTCGAATAAACTTAAAAGATAAAATTGGATCAAACAGGGAAAAACACTCATCAATCCTAATTACATTCCAAAACATAAAGGAATTTTCGAATTTTTCTAAGAACATATGATGAACCCTAATAATAAACATAAATTCTGGAAACCCGAAACCTGAATTTTAAGGGTTTTCTAAACAGATTTCGGTAATAAGCTTACATGTTTTGATTTCGAGATATTTAAAACAAATTCTTTTCCTCGAAACAGTGATCTCGAGTGGATCTTTATGACTCGAAACCGGCTGTTAGGTTTATTAAGTTATCAAAATTCCATTTTCCAGATTTCAATCCCAGAATGGATGGATACGAAAACAGAACTGACTAATTAACATATGCTCTGATACCACATGTTGATAAGTTCTGTTTAGACATAATGGAAAACATAAAAACATACCTTTGATTGCATCAGTACAGGCCAGTAGAGAATCCAGATGGAGATGCAGCAACAGTGTTTGACATCAGTGGCGGATCTTGCCCGTTGAACATGCCAGGGCCGAAAGACACGGGCACTAAAAAAAGCCTGGACAAGCCCGGGCCAAACATAGTATATATAAAAAATTTCGATCGAAATGCGGAAAATTAGCACTACGCCCGAAAAACTTGCCCGGGTCGTGGCCCTGCCACGGCTCTTCTAAGAACCGCCCTTGTTTGACATGATTGTCAGCTTGGTCTGATTCCTCCTTAGGGTGCAATATAATGATGGTGATGATGTAAACCAATTAAGGGTAATCGGTTGAGGAGAGGAGGCGATTTGATGTTATGAGTAACTAGGTTATGTGTCTAACCTTAGAACCTCTACATAAGTCTCCTTATATATGCACCCAAGAGGAAACCCTAATTAGTTAATAATGGTAATAAGGCCCATTAACAATTACCAACTAATTATTTAATAGGATTGTTATATATTTTGATCCATATAATGTAAATTATTATAATGGCTACTAGATTAAATATAAAATAATATATATTTAATCTTACATTTTCATCACGCAAAACCGGCTTTTAACCTATACAGTTATTTTTATAACAGGTTATTTTATTTAAAAAACATGGTTCGGTTATTTTTCTTTTAACCGATTTGTGTATCTCTAGACAAATGCATTGCGAAGTAGAAAACGTTTCGACACTATCCAATTGTGATGGTCCAAGAATTCCAGAAGTAGGCTGCCCAACACACAGAATTCAGTCCATATATGACCAAGGCCCACTCTTGCAGGCTATATCTTTACTAGTTCCATGTCCAACATGCTTAAGAAACATCATTAATCTTTTATCCTTAATTGTTGCTAAATGATGCTAAGTATTTCAAAGGTAACACAGATTAACGTAACATCATGCACCAAAATATGTACATGATTGCTTTCATTTGTGACATATTGCCACTCATAACAAACGTCAACTGATATTGTGCGTACATGATTACTTCACATACCGACTTTTTATGCTGGTAATGTAGCCACACATTTCGATCAGGGGCGGAGCCAAGTGTCTTGGTGGGTGGGCGGGTGGGCGCACCCTTTGAAAAAAATTTAATGTATTTTTTAGGTAAAAAAACCTGACCACACCCCTTGAAAATACGGTTGAACCCCTTATCCGCATCCCCAGTAAATAATTCCTGAGTTTCCCACTGATTTTGATGCTAAGACGATGATTTTGTTGCTATTTATTCTATACGGTCGTATCATGTGGACAAACGAATACAATGTTACTCGATTTGTATGTATGGTACTTTACTATGTCATGTATGTATGGCAATTTACTCTCCTAAGGGTGGAGGGTATAGAGCTCGGGGAGTAATGCGGGGAAGGTATGTCACCGATCGGTGACTATACCATGAGGAGCGCGGTGACCAAGAGAGAGGGTGTCGAAATCGGTGACCTTTCACCGAATTGGATTGAGTGTGATTGAGAGGAGAGAGAGGAGAGACCAATCAAGTTTTTTTATTTTATTTTATTTTATTTTTTTAATTGAGGGGTGTTTGACAATACCTAGTGATTGAGTGTAAAATATGGAGTAGAATGGGGAGTTGACATGACATAATATTATTGGGTAGGATTTCACTCAAACACGCTAGGGTGATTGACTATACCCTCCACCTTAAATGTAGAAAAAGTCTTGTTTTCTTATTGATGTTTGGGTGTTTATATACGTACACGGTATATGATTATATTTGCTATGTGTTATACAAATAAGTATGTATATAATTAAATAAAACGATGTATTGCAAAGACCTACGAGGTGTTGCAGAATTTGTTGGTTATTAGTCACATTCAGTGGCGGATCTAGAAACGAAACTAAGCCGTAACGAAATCGAAAAAACGTCAAATTTTTCCAAAATTTACACTAATTTTTCCAAATTTTTCCGCGCCAAGCCGTAGCGGAGGTTGCCCCCCGGTAAGCCTTATGTCCGCCACTGGTGACCTTCTTTTAAGTATAACAAACTAGCGACACATGTTTTGCTGTCAACATTGACAGATAAACGTGTCTGACTTTCCACATAAATTAGCGACCGATTATCTATAGATATCTAGAGCCTAACCTTATGAAAACTTTCTAGCATGTGTCTCCGGTGGTGGTGAAGCTTGAGATTTCTGACAGGGGGTCGAAAACGTATATACCTAAAAAAACTTATAAAACCGGGGGGTCGAAACGTATATACCTAAAAAATTCTATACGAAAACTACATACCGGGCACTACTGAGCGAAAAGTGCGGGAGTCGGACGCCCCCTCCCCCTAGGGCTGGCAATTTTATACGAATACACGACACGAACCTATACGAAATTAACAGGTATCGTGTATGGCCTTAATAGGTATCGTGTACCAAACATGTAGACACAAGATTACCTGTTAGTTTTCGTGTATAAACAGGTTAAATACCTGTTTACCTGTTAATACCCGTTAGTACACGATAAGAAATTAAATTAAATTAAATAAATCTCATCAGCCATGTGCGTGTGAGTTCCTTAATTCCTTTCTTTTTCATTCCTCATTCAAACAAAAAAAAAAAAAAAAAACCTAAACTCCCTCTGTAACTCTCAGATAGCATGTCGTGTTCGTGTTAATGGGTATTAACAGGTAATTTTCGTGTATAACAGTCGAACAGTCGTGCTAACAGGTATTAACAGGTAATTTTCGTGTATATCGTGTCGTGTTCGTGTATGGGATTTCATGTGTCGTGTCTTATCGTGTACGGGTATACACGATATGCCAGCCCTAATGCCCTACCCCTCCCCGTCAGTATGCTTCGCGCTTGTGTCTCGCCAGGGCTTTCACCTCTCATTCTCTCAATTGTGCAATCTGTCATGCCATTGATAACTCACCTTAGCTTCCTCCATCATTTTTTCTAGTGGCGAAAACTATTCATTTGCTTTCAATGACATTAATAAACTGTTTTGACATAATTCATTTTGCATATTCAAATTAATCAAGACGAGGAATATAAACACTGACGTAGGAAGAGAAGACTTCGTAGTTTTATAAATTCATGCAATCAAAAACATTAATTACGGAAATTTGTATTTTGTAACAACTTACAAGTTCAAATCAAACGAAATGAAAGTGACATGTTTATTGAAATAGTCAACATTGGATCTTAACTCTCATAGTCTCATCCATCGGTTGAATGGAAATTTGGATGCTCATTTTTTTATATTATTTAATTAGATTCACTAAATATTTTATAAGTGTAAAAATCATACACGTTTCAATATTTTTTTTATTGATTAGTTTCTAAAAATTAGGTTAAACTGAATTACAATTTTCCAAGTAAATAAAATTTATGGTTTGTTTTGATTATTGTATTTATAGTTTGGTTCTTTTTGTTTAGTGATACTGAGTCGTATTTTTAAGAATAGACTGATTTTTTTGGAACAAGTTAGAATAGTCTTATAAATTAAATTGAATGTTACATAATCTCTAGTATCATCGATTGAATATACTGAAAAGAGTTTTGGATTGTCCCCCATATCATCTGTATGTTCGCGTGTTTGATTCGATTGTCTAACCACGTTGGCCAACAATTGGTATTAGATCCAGGTTTAGCTAATACCTAAGGTTAAAGTCGAGAAACAGTTAAGAACGAAATGTGAGCCAAAACCATATTCCATTTTGAGAAGATTTTATTTACCTCAACGCCGCCTCCATTATTGTTGAAATCTTGCAACTAACCGTTGCCAAAGTCTGCCGCCCAGAAGCCTTCACGCGCCTCTTTTGACCGGCGCGTGAGGGAGTGTGCCGCCGTCATCCATTGTCAGATCTTTATATTTTGGTTAGAACTCAGGGCCGCTCAGGTTTAACAAGTTAGTTTTTCGTTTCGTCAACTTTAGTGTTATGGTCTTGTTCGGGTTCGCTTGCGTACAAGTAATGGGAGACAAACCATAGTTGATGGTATTGAAGGAAGTTAGAAACGATAAAGGAGTCAATGTGTAGTTTAACTCTACATGCATTGAAACTGGCTCAATCAATTGCACAGCTTGGTCAGTCATGGTAAATGTTGGATCTTAGATTTACCTGTTTTTTGTGAAATACATTTTATATGAACATCATAGTGTAGGAGATGGATCTGTCATGGTGAACAATAAACACAATCATGATGAATTGATAGATAAACAAGAAGATACAAATGAAAGGCATTTTTAACATCACGGATTTCATTCAACCCCCATGGATTTTGTATCCATGGAGTACTACAATCAAGACCTCATGAAGTTGTATAGACATACACCTCCATTTGATGGAGGTCATTATCTATTTACTGTACAAGACCCCAAAAACCCTAAAATGCAAATTACAAAGATTAATACAAAACAACTAATAAATGTTGTAGCGGTATTTTCACTTAATTACTTGTAGCCCGGGTCTTCGAGTCTTGAATTCTTCATGGTCTTGAGATCAGTGTCTTGTTGTAGTGGAATTTGCCCCCTGGCAAGATCATTGTATCTTTGTAACAAATACCAATCGCTTTCATCTTTCCAATTCTTTTTCGGTTTTGGTTAAAACTCAAAACCCAATAATCCCCACTATTTGATAAGATGAAAATTGTATACATAGAAACACAATGATGTGTAACACCCCGTGTTTCGAAAGTCAAAGTCAAGATTGAAGTCAAAGGAAGAAAAGATCGCTAATTGCGATCTGTCACTCCTTGCTCAACTCCTGTTTTGACTTCTTTGACGTGTAGATAATCTATTTATTTTATCGCTTTAGTTGTATTATGTGGAATACTTGTTAATAATCGAGAATTATCGCTATTTATCGCATCTTTATCGCTTTAACGCTTATCGCATCACAATCGCCTGGATTAGTAGATTCTGGATATTGTCTTACGTGTGTGTGTTACTTATGTGTTTCTTGTGCATGTTTATTTATGTTTATATTGTGGTGATTAATCGAAACGCAATCGCAACCCTATCGCAATTGAATCGCGAACACCAAACGCAAGTTAATTATAGTGATTGTATGTTAGATATAGTAGTTGGGATTAAAGTGTAAATGCTATCGCATCGCAAAACTCAGCGCACGAAACGAAACGCCGAAACTCTACATGTCGGAGCCACTCGATCAAGTGACAATGTAACACTTTGTAAAATCACATCCAATGATGTATTGACATGTGTAATAAACCCTAATAAAGTCCAATATTGAATTTAAGGGACTAATTTTTCGAAAAATCGAAAACTTTGATTATAAAAGGACTGGAAGTGTTAACATACCTAAAATAAGTTTCTCAATAACCTCGTACGGTATTTATATTCACAAATGAGCCACTTGTTGATCGAGTGTAGCCGTTTGCGTAATTAATTGAAAGTTTGCGCAATGAAGGGTTAAAAGCGTCAACATGTTAATTGTTACCTCTGAGTGACCTTTTAACAAACTGGGAGCTTCATGATATTTTATTATACTCTCGGGAATGCTAAATAATGGCCGTCTAAGGTTTTTATGCCTATAAGTAAAGTTACGCGCAACTTTGCAAGTTAGAGGGACTAAAAGTGTCAATATGTTTAATTATACCTCTGAATGACCTTTTAGCGAACCCGAAGCATCGTGATGTTCAATAATACTTTCAAGAATGCCTAATATGGATTAGATGTGTCACACCCCCAAAATCCACCTGCGGAGTATCACCGCTTGGGAGCGTGACTGACCAGGATCAAGCCACCAATCATACAGAACATTGTCTAAAATAAAAGTAATTGCAATATAATCCAAACCAAATCCATATGATAGGTGTTTCCAAAACATAAGTAAGTTATCATTGTTTAGCGGAAGCGTATAATCAAAACCCAACGTAAATAAGTACTAAATGTCATAAGTGTTTAATAAGATAATCACGATCCAAGCCCACAACGACCCGCTCCTCCATGTGCAAGCTCCATATACCTAACGACCTGCAAGGCATGTAACAGAGGATCAACAACTAGTTGAGCGAGTTCACAGAAAGTAAATGCGTAATAGTAAGTTCGTTTGTAACAGGTGGCTCTACTGGGCCGTTAGTACGTTCTATTGGTGGGGGCTTCCCATGTTGTATAACCACTAGACTACTGGTAACCATAGGTATCCTTCACAACCGAGGATAGTCATAAGCATAAGTATCCTTCACATCCGAGGATAGTAACAAGTATAAGTATCCTTCACATCCGAGGATAGTAATAAGTATAAGTACCCTTCACATCCGAGGATAGTAATAAGTATAAGTATCCTTCACATCCGAGGATAGTAATAAGTATAAGTATCCTTCACAACCGAGGATAGTAGCAAGTATAGGTCTACATAGAGGGTAAGTATGTGTCCTGCACAACCGAGGACAGTGAATAGCATAAGTAGGTGTCCTGCACATCCGAGGACAGTGGTATGGTAGTCTAGTAACAGTGTATCTAGTCAATCTCAATCCTTTAATCCCATTCCCAAGCCCTTGGGAATCCCATGCCTTAGTAAGGGTGTGAACTCACCTTGGTTTGCTCGGTATGCTAACTATATGCTCGTGAACAATCAGTCAATCAATCAATCAAGGCCTAGAGTATGCATGTGTCCACAGTCAGTACATGTTGTAAGGTTTCGCATGTAAAGTTCATCATAAAGTGTGTGTGTGTAACAGTTAACAGTAGGCATTCAACCAGATAATCGTCTTTACACAATTCATGCTTGATAGAGAGAACATGTAGTTAACGTACCTACCAGGATTTACATACTAGCAACGTGATACGTCTACTGAATTAATATCCTTACAGTCGTAATGGGGTTAGCATGCGTAGTTTAATACTTAATACACAATCTAACAGTTTACCAGAACAATCTATTGGCATCAATTATATGTATTCAATAAGTATCACAGTTACAATCTATTTTAAACCCAGAAATCACAACTCAGATAACACCATAACATGCAAAGGTTCGGGTAAAAGGTGAGGGGTTTTGATGCATGAAACTCAGACAGGTAAACCTCCTCAAACAAACTCGGACATGGGCTGTTCATGACCAAACTCGGGCCACCATTCAATTCCACAACCTCGGCCACCATCTAATGGATAACCTCGGACCAAAATCCATCCAGCAAACTCGGTCCAGGTTAAAAATCCTCAAAAGTCGGACAAGGTGTCCCCAAACTCGGACAAGAAAGTGGGGGGGGGGGGTTCCCCTTCATTAAACTCGGACAAAGGAGGGGTAAGAAACTCGGATAATACACTTATTGGCAAAGAAACTCGGACTAGGGGGCTGTCCATTTAAACTCGGACCACTCATACATGACATAAAGTCAGACATGGGCAACACATTAAACTCGGCCACTCATGAACATAAAACTCGGACATGATGAATTAAACTCGGGCATCTTAACCCTTTGAACAAAGTCGGACATGGTTTAATATCATTAAACTCGGACCTTGTGATATTATATTAAACTCGGTCCACAAAACACTCAATAAACTCAGACATTTAATTCAAGGTTTCAAAACTCAGACAAAACACATACTCATACGTTCATCGAGATTGCATCAGTTACATTTCTTTTCATTCAACAGTTACGTTCTTTCGTTCGCACAATCAAACCCTAATTACACTATGTTAGTCTAATATCATCTCAATCATCACATAAATCATGTATTCTCAATCATCAAACCAATCGATTAAACAATCATTCAGCGTCATTATCATTATAATTAGAATCAAATCCAAAATCACAGACATTATACGGAGAACTAGGGTTTTCAAGAGTTCACAAGAATCAAGAATCGATACAATCAACAATCATTTAGGGTTTACAAGTATTACAATGACCAATAACAATTACCTTGAATGATTCTAGTGAAATAGAGGAATCGAAAGTGATGAATGCCTTGTGCCAATGATGGTGGTGATGATGATTGCTAGAGAGATGAATGTACGTGCTTTGGTTTTTGTGCCAAATGATTAGTGAAAGAGTTTAGGGTTATGTATTACTAGAATTCCACTAATTGTCCTCTACATCCTCAAGTATTATATTTTACAATAGTGCACCATTCCAATTAATTACACAGTTTCACCACCAAGTTTACACATTTGACAAGTTTATCATAATTAACACATAGTCATGCACAATCACACAATACACTTCATTATACCAAAACGTAAACAATTCCATAGTAATCAATTGTGCAATTTAAACAGCTAAACAATACTTGAACGTGCAATAAATGCGAAATAAGAATCTTGGAAATTCGAGTTGTCACATTATCCCCAACTTGAAAGAAATTTCGTCCCGAAATTTGGTACGCACTCACTGAGGAAGCTAGGTAAGTTATATCGTTCACTGGTTTTCCTGGGGTGTCACATCATCCCCCCGTTGATTTGGAATTTCGTCCCGAAATTCAGTAGTAGTAGCTTCAGCCTCAGTAGTGGTTGCATTGGTTTCGAAATAACTGGGGTACTTTTCTGTCATCTGGCCTTCGCGTTCCCAGGTGTACTCTGGGCCACGTTGGGAGTTCCAACGAACTCGAACAAGAGAGATTCTCTGGTGTTTGAGGACCTTAACATCCCGGTCCGTGATTTCAACTGGTTCCTCGACGAACTGCAACCGCTTGTCGATAGTGAGTTCCTTAAAAAGGAACTATGAGGGTCTCATCTGACAGACACTACTTCAGATTCGATACGTGAAATACATTGTGAACTGCACCGAGTTCAGCTGGTAGGTTCAGTCTGTAGGCTACTAGGCCTATTCTTTCAGTGATTTCGAACGATCCAACATACCGTGGATTGAGTTTGCCTCTTTTACCAAAACTAACCACACCCTTCCAGGGTGAAACTTTGAGTAAAAACCCGGTCCCCGACCTGAATTCCAATGGCTTCCTACGCTTACCTGCGTAGCGTTTCTGGCGATGGCGAGCTGCCGCCATGCGTTGCCGTAACTGTGCAATTCGTTCAGTAGCGTCAACTACCATTTCTGGGCCTGTAATCTAACTATCCCCCACCTCTGCCCAACCGAGAGGTGACCGGCATTTACGTCCGTACAATGCCTCGAATGGAGCGGCTTGAATGCTGGTGTGGTAACTGTTATTGTACGAAAACTCCACTAAAGGGAGCTGCTTTTCCCAGCTGTTGCCGAAATCGATAACACACGCTCGAGGCATGTCTTCTAGAGTTTGAATCGTGCGCTCAGACTGCCCATCCGTCTGAGGATGATACGCTGTGCTCATGCCTAATCGTGAGCCGAAAGATTTGTGCCCCGCTTGCCATAGCTCTGACGTGAATCGTGCATCCCGATCCGAAATAATGGAGGTGGGCACCCCGTGCCTCGAAACAACTTCTTTAAGATTTATGTCTGCGAGGGTGGAGAACTTATCCGTTCCTTTATTGCCAGGAAGTGTGCAGACTTGGTGAGTCGATCTACGATCATCCATATGGTATCATTCCCACGCTGGGATCTGGGTAGGCCTGTAACAAAATCCATGGAAATTTCTTCCCATTTCCACTGTGGTATCCTTGGTTGTTGAAGTAGGCCTGAGGGTTTCTGGTACTCTGTCTTGACTCTCGCACAAGTCAAACATTTGCCGGCGTAAATTGCAACGTGGGCCTTCATGCTAGGCCACCAATATGTAGTTCTGATATCGTGGTACATTTTATCCGACCCTGGATGTACCGAGTAGCGAGACTTGCGTGCTTCACCCATCACAAGTTCTCGTAAACCGTCGTATAGTGGGACCCAAATACGTCCTGTTACATAGTAGGCGCCGTCTTCCCTTTGTTCTAATCGTTGCCTTGAGCCACGCAACGCTTCATCCTTTACGTTTTCCGGGTTCAATGCTTCCACCTGAGCATCTCGTATCTGTGCAGGAAGACTGGACTGAATAGTAAGCTGTAGCGCTCGCACGCGCTTAGGTAGGATGTCCTTTCGACTGAGGGCGTCAGCCACAACATTGGCCTTGCCTGGATGATACTTGATAGTGCGTTCGTAATCATTAAGCAGTTCGACCCATCGTCGTTGACGCATATTTAATTCCTTCTGCTTGAAGATATGCTCGAGACTCCTGTGATCGGTGTAAATCGTGCACCTGGTACGGTACCAGGTAGTGTCGCCATATCTTAAGCGCGAAAACAACAGCTCCCAGCTCTAAATCGTGCGTCGTGTCGTTCCGTTCGTGAACCTTGAGTTGACGAGAGGCGTAGGCAATAACTTTATCCCGCTGCATCAATACGCAACCAAGACCCTGTATTGATGCGTCACAATATACTACGAAGTCATCCGTGCCCTCTGGCAGTGAGAGAATAGGTGCGCTGCAAAGCCTATCCTTTAAGTATTGAAGAGCGGTCTCTTGGGAATCTCCCCAACGGTAGGTGACACCTTTCTGTGTCAGCATAGTGAGCGGCTGAACGATCTTCAAGAAGTCTTTGATGAACCGTCTGTAATACCCAGCCAAACTCAAGAATTGGCGTATTTCCGTCGGTGTAAGGTGCAGGCCAGTTCCTGATCGAATCTACCTTGGATGGATCGACATGAATTCCATCCCTGTTCACCACATGGCCTAAGAAGTGGACTTCACGTAGCCAGAAGTCGCACTTAGAAAACCTTGCGTACATTTGCTCCTTTCGAAGGAGTTCCAAGATAAGACGTAAGTGCTGCTCGTGTTCCTCCTGACTCTTGGAGTAGATCAGAATGTCGTCGATGAAGACAATGACGAACTTGTCAAAATAGGGTTTGCACACCCTGTTCATAAGGTCCATAAATACGGCAGGTGCGCTCAATAATATCAAACCATCCATCATACCAAACATAAAATATAATAGGTAAAATAATTCATAAAACCCAACACGATTAATGTTCAAACCAAACTTTGTTTGAGTAGCGTAAACATAATAATGAAAACCCAAGATAAGTTATAAGTTCAAATATCGTTCATTGCGTCTCCTCCTCCTAACACGAAAACTCGACCTCTTGCCTCGTTGCCATTGTTGTTGTTTCCCCCGTTGTTGTTGTTGTTGTTGTTCCCGTTGCCCTGGTTGTTGTTGTGGTTGTTGTTGTTCTGGTTCCTGTTCAGCTGAGGGCAGTGCCTTTTGAAGTGACCCTCTGCACCACAATGAAAACACCCCTTGTTGCCCTGCTGCTGATTCTGCTGTGCTTGGGGCTGCTGCTGATTCTGGTTCGCAGGCCGAGGGCTTCTACAATCTTTGGCCTCATGACCCATCTTGAGGCATCTTTGACAGCGACCCTTCTTACACTGGCCACCGTGGTGTTTGTTGCAGGTGTTACACTTCGGGAGGTTTCCTCGATATCCCCCCTGTCCGTGGCCGCCTGAGGAGTGCTGACTGGGACTCTGGTAACTGTCTGTCTTTCGTTGCTGAGCTTGTGACTGCACTGTAGCTGTTCCCTTGCTAGAATCCTCGTCCCATTTCCTCTTGTTGTCACCGGGAGTAGTAGAAGTAGTGACAGCAGTAGCAGTAGCCTTGACACGCTTTGGTAGTCTGTTCTGATCCACTGCCTGATCTGTAATACGGTGAGCGAGGCGCTGAATAGCCTGAATGTTGTCAAGATTGGCCGATGTCACATGGCTCTGGATCTCTGGCGCCAATCCCTTGAGATACATCTCAATGCGCTTGTACGGAGGGTCTACCATAGTTGGACACAGCACGGCCAGCTCGTTCGACCGTTTAGTATACGCTTCGATCTCTGACCCAACCATTTTCAAATTATACAGCTCATCTTCCAACTTGTGAATATCTTCACGCGTGCAATATTCCCTTTTGATAAGTTCCTTAAAATCGTTCCAGGGTGTGGCGTTAGCAGCTGCCAACCCTAAGATCTGTACTTGCGCGTTCCACCAAGTCAACGCGATTCCTTCCAAAGTGCCAGTGGCGTACTTGACCTTGCGAGCCTCAGGGCACTCGCACATTTCGAATACTGACTCTAGCTTTTCAAACCAATGGAGGAGTCCCACTGCCCCCTCGATGCCACTGAAAGAATTTGGACGACAGTCCATGAAGTTCTTGAAAGTGCAGACAGGCTGCTGCGCGTGTTGACCTGCTTGAGCCGCTGCAACTGCCGCAGCAACTTGAGCTTGAACGAAAGCCTCTAGCTGGGCTTGTGTCATGCTAATTCTTCCAGACATGATCTTCATGGTAAGAGTAATGTAAGTGAGAGTGGTTCGCGAGTAGGGCGATGACAGAAAAGTGTAAGCACGTAGATGTTCTCAAGCAATAACAAGTAGTGAGCAAGGTAATGTAAGCATACTACGAGCAAAGTTCTATGCAGTTCTAGCGAGCAGGTAATAAACATAAACCTTATTACCTAGGATGTCGAGTCTTGCACGTGGAGCGAAGCGTCGTTGTGGATCGTTGAGAGCACTGTTCTGGTTATAGTCTGGTTTTAATAAAAACGTTTTCCCATATTAAAACCAAGTTCTCTATAACCAATGGCTCTGATACCAATCTGTCACACCCCCAAAATCCACCTGCGGAGTATCACCGCTTGGGAGCGTGACTGACCAGGATCAATCCACCAATCATACAGAACATTGTCTAAAATAAAAGTAATTGCAATATAATCCAAACCAAATCCATATGATAGGTGTTTCCAAAACATAAGTAAGTTATCATTGTTTAGCGGAAGCGTATAATCAAAACCCAACGTAAATAAGTACTAAATGTCATAAGTGTTTAATAAGATAATCACGATCCAAGCCCACAACGACCCGCTCCTCCATGTGCAAGCTCCATATACCTAACGACCTGCAAGGCATGTAACAGAGGATCAACAACTAGTTGAGCGAGTTCACAGAAAGTAAATGCGTAATAGTAAGTTCGTTTGTAACAGGTGGCTCTACTGGGCCGTTAGTACGTTCTATTGGTGGGGGCTTCCCATGTTGTATAACCACTAGACTACTGGTAACCATAGGTATCCTTCACAACCGAGGATAGTCATAAGCATAAGTATCCTTCACATCCGAGGATAGTAACAAGTATAAGTATCCTTCACATCCGAGAATAGTAATAAGTATAAGTACCCTTCACATCCGAGGATAGTAATAAGTATAAGTATCCTTCACATCCGAGGATAGTAATAAGTATAAGTATCCTTCACAACCGAGGATAGTAGCAAGTATAGGTCTACGTAGAGGGTAAGTATGTGTCCTGCACAACCGAGGACAGTGAATAGCATAAGTAGGTGTCCTGCACATCCGAGGACAGTGGTATGGTAGTCTAGTAACAGTGTATCTAGTCAATCTCAATCCTTTAATCCCATTCCCAAGCCCTTGGGAATCCCATGCCTTAGTAAGGGTGTGAACTCACCTTGGTTTGCTCGGTATGCTAACTATATGCTCGTGAACAATCAGTCAATCAATCAATCAAGGCCTAGAGTATGCATGTGTCCACAGTCAGTACATGTTGTAAGGTTTCGCATGTAAAGTTCATCATAAAGTGTGTGTGTGTAACAGTTAACAGTAGGCATTCAACCAGATAATCGTCTTTACACAATTCATGCTTGATAGAGAGAACATGTAGTTAACGTACCTACCAGGATTTACATACTAGCAACGTGATACGTCTACTGAATTAATATCCTTACAGTCGTAATGGGGTTAGCATGCGTAGTTTAATACTTAATACACAATCTAACAGTTTACCAGAACAATCTATTGGCATCAATTATATGTATTCAATAAGTATCACAGTTACAATCTATTTTAAACCCAGAAATCACAACTCAGATAACACCATAACATGCAAAGGTTCGGGTAAAAGGTGAGGGGTTTTGATGCATGAAACTCAGACAGGTAAACCTCCTCAAACAAACTCGGACATGGGCTGTTCATGACCAAACTCGGGCCACCATTCAATTCCACAACCTCGGCCACCATCTAATGGATAACCTCGGACCAAAATCCATCCAGCAAACTCGGTCCAGGTTAAAAATCCTCAAAAGTCGGACAAGGTGTCCCCAAACTCGGACAAGAAAGTGGGGGGGGGGGGGGGTTCCCCTTCATTAAACTCGGACAAAGGAGGGGTAAGAAACTCGGATAATACACTTATTGGCAAAGAAACTCGGACTAGGGGGCTGTCCATTTAAACTCGGACCACTCATACATGACATAAAGTCAGACATGGGCAACACATTAAACTCGGCCACTCATGAACATAAAACTCGGACATGATGAATTAAACTCGGGCATCTTAACCCTTTGAACAAAGTCGGACATGGTTTAATATCATTAAACTCGGACCTTGTGATATTATATTAAACTCGGTCCACAAAACACTCAATAAACTCAGACATTTAATTCAAGGTTTCAAAACTCAGACAAAACACATACTCATACGTTCATCGAGATTGCATCAGTTACATTTCTTTTCATTCAACAGTTACGTTCTTTCGTTCGCACAATCAAACCCTAATTACACTATGTTAGTCTAATATCATCTCAATCATCACATAAATCATGTATTCTCAATCATCAAACCAATCGATTAAACAATCATTCAGCGTCATTATCATTATAATTAGAATCAAATCCAAAATCACAGACATTATACGGAGAACTAGGGTTTTCAAGAGTTCACAAGAATCAAGAATCGATACAATCAATAATCATTTAGGGTTTACAAGTATTACAATGATCAATAACAATTACCTTGAATGATTCTAGTGAAATAGAGGAATCGAAAGTGATGAATGCCTTGTGCCAATGATGGTGGTGATGATGATTGCTAGAGAGATGAATGTACGTGCTTTGGTTTTTGTGCCAAATGATTAGTGAAAGAGTTTAGGGTTATGTATTACTAGAATTCCACTAATTGTCCTCTACATCCTCAAGTATTATATTTTACAATAGTGCACCATTCCAATTAATTACACAGTTTCACCACCAAGTTTACACATTTGACAAGTTTATCATAATTAACACATAGTCATGCACAATCACACAATACACTTCATTATACCAAAACGTAAACAATTCCATAGTAATCAATTGTGCAATTTAAACAGCTAAACAATACTTGAACGTGCAATAAATGCGAAATAAGAATCTTGGAAATTCGAGTTGTCACAAGATGAGGCTTCAATGCTATTAAATGATGAGATGCGCAAGTTTGCGCAATAGAGGGACCTAAAGCGTCAACATTTGAATCTACGCTTTTCGGTGACCATTTAAGCGAATGGGAGAGTAGTAATATTTAATTATATGCTTAGGAATGCCCATTATGGGCCATGGAAGGCTTGGATAATATTAAACGACATTTCGCGCTACTTTGCGCAATTAAAGGACTATTTGCGTCAAACTGCAAAAGTATGTCGATTCGTATGGTAACGGACCTTCCGGAATATGACCATGAGTTAAACATACCCTATTTATCCTTTATATAGCTTAGATATAGGCTTGGAGGTGTTTGGTGCGCAAAAATAAACTTTTACGTCATGCAGGGACTAAAAGTGTCAAAAAGTGCACAAGTTTGCATTTTCGCGCATATTTTGCATTCTGAATATATCCGGACACCCAAAAATTTATGTAAGCACTAAAATATTTTATTTTAGTGTTTGGCTTGATAAAATTTCATTCGTCGCGTAATTCGGATCGTTTTTCGCGTCCGTTCGTGTTTCGTCGTAATTAGACGAACAACGTGACCGTACGGCCAAACGAACCGACATCCGACATGTTTTTGAGCATGTTTCATGTCCCCTATGTGTGGGCATCATGGTGGAGCCTTGAAATATGGTTAACGAGCCTTATACACGCCGGAAAAGCCTTTTAACATGTGCAGGGACTGTTCTTGTACTTCTGCCAAAGTTATTTCTGGTCTGGGCCAGCCACACGGGCCGCGTAGCCCACCAGGCATGCCTACACGGGCCGCCTAACCTGTACAGATGCAGAAAACAGCTGCTGAACTTTGTTTTAGTTGCTGGTTTTGCTAAAAATGGTTTCTAAACTCACATATTCGAACCTAGGGGCTTGCCCACTGATTATTAAAACCACCTTACACTTGTAATGATCTGAATATAGCTCCCCGACACTTGTCGCGATCCTAAAAGGTTCCGAAAAGTATATAAGGAGGTGGGTTTTTTACTTTCACCTCACACCTCCGTTCATTTCTGCTTGTTCTCTGATTTTGGAGAGGATCTTGAACTCTTTTGAGAACCTCCCTCAGTCCTTTGGACTCTTGTAAGTATCCTTTCGTGCTTAGTTTAAATCGTTTAGCGTTTATAGCCGAAAAGTCAAGCGTTTTCAAAAAATGCTTTGACTTTTAAACGGTTGAGCCATTGTTCGCAACGAACATGGCTACGTGACCGTAATTAGGTAGGTGTTTGTAACATCCCGAAATTTCAAAACTTTATACTAGAATTATAAAGTGTATAATAAACAAGAATAAACTAACTAGGATAAATAACCTAGTTAGTCAAGAGTCATGTAGTAACACTTGAATGAGTTAAAAGGCCAAGAATATAAACTAAATAAGAGTGGAGGGACTAAAGTTGTTAAAATAGAAACTTAAAATACTAATATTAGTAAAACAAAACAAACCAAACACCTCAAATGAGGCCTGGTCAATCAACAGAAGGAAGGGGGCGACACCCACACTTCCAAAACCTAAAAATCTACTAAATTCTCAAATTGAAGGCCAACATTCAGTTGAAATCGGAATCTAAACATAGAATCGTGATCTCCTCGTCAAGAAGGTCATAAGGTATGTCAAATTAGGTTGTTTTGATACAACTCAAATTCTTGCATGAGATTGAAATCGAAGGTTGAGCTTGATTATGTGTTGTAAAACATGAATTTGGAAGTAATGTGAAGTCTAGGGACAAACCCTAGATGATTTCTTGTTAAAATCTTGCATGTTAGTTGTAGAAATCAAAATCACTATAGTGGGTGATTAATAAGTTAGTAGAACTTGATAAACACTAGGATTAAGACTCTTGTTCTAGTGAAAACTGAAATTGTGAGATAATCTCTGAAATTGTTGATGTTAAAATATGTGTATATTGTCTAATTGAAGTTGATTTGAGTGATAAATTCAAGTTATGAACTTGGTTTAGATCATGTAAAAATCTGACCCGCAAGGTGTTTGATAAAACGCCTAAATGAGGATTAAAATGTTAAAGATTGCTAAAAACGCAGATTTACATATCTAATGAATGAATGCGTTAAAGCTTATGAAAAAGAGTTCTAATCTTGTTATGAATTGGACTCTTTAGGCAAGGAATCCGGAACGTCAAGTGGACACGCCGGAGGTGATACCCGCGGAAAAGGTGTGCTTTGAAGGTACGTGACTTAGTCCCGTTAAGTTATGCTTAAATGCTTTGGTTTGATATGTAATTGATGTTGTAGTGTAAAGGATGCGTTTGATGTGTCGTTTAAGTGACGAAGTACACCCGACCATCAAACGGGTCAAAATAAGAACTTGGAATTCAGTTTGGCATGTCAACAAAGTGATAGTTTTCACTAGTTAGCCAAACGGCTCAAAATGATGTTTTTCAAAAGAATTACGAGAGTAGAGACTTGAAAGTCTCCTACCTTGTTAAATGATAAATTGTGCTATACTAATGATTTGGTGATATTGAATTCAAGTATAAGAACCCGGGATATGGGTCAAACTATAATGATAAAGGAAAATGGATTGTTTGAAAAGGAATGTTGGAATTCCGAATAATCAAGTAATAGCCCTAGAGGAATTTGCAAAGCCATGGAATTGGCGTGAAAACACCAAGTAGGTGAGCCCGGGTAATTGGGTAATTATGTTTAAGGGGATTTAAGAATGAAAAGAGGTGCGATGCACTCACACTAACGGGTCGAATAATGGGAATAAGGAAATTGTGAACCAATTGTGGGTATCTTGGTTTTAGCAATGTAAAATATACATGGTTAAGTCCGGAGTCTTGTTGCGGACTCATAGGAAGAAGAATCGGATAAATCGGATCAATGGGTAAAAAGTTATGAACTTTTTAAAGTTGAAAATAGTCAAGGGGCGAATGTGCAGAACCCACCGTAAATTACGGTCCCACCGTAATTTACGGTGGACATCAAAAGCATTACGGTGTGTCGCTCCTGTTTTACGGCAGAACCATAAACATTCCAGGTCCACCGTAAATTACGGTGGTACCGTAATTTACGGTGGAACCCAGAGAAAAATTGTATTTTGCTGTCATTTGTGTTGTTAAGACCTGTTTATACATAACATATTAATGTCAAACTAACGGATTTAGTGTTTGACTCTAGGTATGAATGAATCTCTTCCGGATGGTGATCAAGCACTTGTTCAAGAACCGAACACGCAATTTGAAGCTTCCGCACTGAATATAATCTTGTCTAAACTTTAAACATGTCCTAAATACTTTCGTTAATGGTGTTTTGAATCCTTTAAACTAGATGTTTGTGGATTAGTAGGGGTTGCCTTTACATGAATTATGCATTATCTTGGATATGCTTGGTATTTTCATTAGTATGTATGGTTTTAAACACGAAAGGTTTTTGTAAACCCTCATTTTTATAAAGTGGTATGAAATTTTTAGTTAAATTTGTCAAATTATTTAGGGTGTTACAAGTTGGTAATCAGAGCTTAAGGTTGTCAACAAAAGTGTTCGGTTCAAGCTTGATCGATCGTCTGGTAAGAATTAACTTATTATGTTAACAAATTATGTCTTATATATGAATGAGAAGGAAATTAAAGTGCATGGGAAGAGTGTGTTAACACACTTAAACCCGGGAAGTGCACTAAATTTAAACGGTTAAAGCAAGTTGAGAACTTGACTAAACCAAAACAAAAGAAGCAATGTTATAAACGAAATGTTTAACGTTTAAATGTAAACATTTCAGTTTCAAAGATGTCGGATAAGGGAAATGACGAATCGGTGCCAAGAGTCACCGAACAAATGAGAGAAGTGATTGCTGAAGAGGTAGGAAAAGCAATCGAGAATAGTTTGTCGGGTTTCATCGATAAAATCCAAACCACGGTGTTATCAGTGGTGGATGAAAGGATAAAGAAACTGGAGGATAATGCAAATTTAGCCAAGGAGAAATTGGTAGAGCGTAAGGGTTGCTCGTACAAAGAATTTATGGCATGCAAACCACCACTCTACAACGGAGAAGTGGATCCGATAGTGTGCCAAAGGTGGTTAAGTGATATAGAAGGGGTATTTGAGAGAACCCACTGTGACGCGAATGACTTCGTGGCGTATGGCACGGGTCAACTGAGAGGTCAAGCAAAAGACTGGTGGGATAATAAGAAAAAGGAAATCGGTAGCGAAGAAGCGAAGGCGATGACATGGGATGAGTTTAAGGTACCCTTCCTTAAACATCACAGTCCCAAGGCGGTTATTAATCGAATCAAAGAAGAATTTATCCAGCTTAGGCAGAAGGGCGAATCCATTGATAAAATCACGGGAACCTTTCTTGACAAATTAAGGTTTTGTGATGAATTGGTGACGACCGAAGAACAGAAGGTGTATTATTATTATAATATGCTAAGCGCGGAGTATCGGGAGTTCATGACTCCCTCCAAATACGAAACCCTCACCGAAATCATCAACGTCGCTCGGGAAAGAGAGATAGAGTTGAAGAAACAAATTGAGAGGGGTGAAAGAAGGACGCAAGTGGTTAATCCAAGTCCCACGAAAAAGGCACGCGTAAATGACTCATCAAAGAAGCAAGAAGGAAAAAGTAGCTCGCCAAGCTGTAAAGTATGTGGGAAAGGGCACAAGGGTGAGTGCCGGTTTAAGGACAAGTTGTGTCCTATATGCGGGAAGACAGGGCACACGGCTGCATTGTGCCCGGGGAAAGTTTCGGTATGCTACAAATGTTATCAACCGGGTCACAAGAAATCCGAGTGCCCGGAATTGTCCGGAAAGAGGGAAGACAAGGGTGCGCACACTGAAGCACCAAAAGCAAAAGCTAGATCTTTCCAGCTAACGGCAGTTGAGGCGAAAACGGAGCCCGATGTGGTCTCAGGTATATTTGCCATAAATTCAATTCCTGCTCATGTGCTATTTGATACGGGTGCGAATAAGTCCTTTATTTCACATGGACTTATTCGACATCCTTCCTTTGTACTAACAAAATTACCTATGCCATTAGAGGTAGAAATAGGTGACAACAAAAGCTTCCTTGTATGTGATATATGTCGAGATTGTAAGATAAGCATAGATGATGAGGAATACCCGATAGATTTAATTCCTATGTCCATGGGAGAGTTCCAAGTAGTGGTTGGAATGGATTGGCTATCCCGACATAATGCGAAAGTCATGTGTTTCCGCAAGGAGATAAAACTAAAATCTCCAAGTGGGAAATCGATTATCATACGTGGTGAGAAGGAAGGAAAACCTGTTATGTGCTCAATGATAAAAGCTTATAAGCTCATGAAGCACGGATGTAGAGCATTCATGATATACGCAAATGAACCAAATAAAGAGTCGTTAAAGATTGAAGACGTGCCGGTAGTGCGCGAATACGCCGATGTGTTCCCGGAAGACCTACCGGGAATACCGCCGGAACGGGAGGTAGAGTTCGGGATCGAATTGATTCCGGGCGCGAAACCCGTGGCCAAGGCACCGTATCGGCTCGCACCCTCCGAATTGCAAGAGTTAATGTCTCAAATTCAAGATCTCCTCGACAAAGGCTTTGTTCGCCCAAGTGTGTCACCGTGGGGCGCACCGGTGTTGTTTGTTAAGAAAAAGGATGGGAGTATGCGTATGTGCATCGATTACCGCGAGTTGAACAAACTCACGGTGAAAAATCGATATCCACTTCCAAGAATTGACGACTTATTCGATCAATTGCAAGGTGCTAAATGGTTCTCCAAGATTGACCTTAGATCGGGGTACCACCAGTTGAGAGTCAAGGAGGAAGATATACCGAAGACGGCTTTCCGTACGCGATACGGACATTACGAATTCCTGGTGATGTCCTTTGGGTTAACAAATGCGCCCGCGGCCTTCATGGACCTCATGAACCAGGTCTGCAAGTCTATGTTAGATAAGTCGGTAATAGTGTTTATTGACGACATTTTAATATACTCAAAGGACGAAGCGGAACACGCAAGACATTTGTACGAAGTCTTGGAGACGCTCAGAAGGGAAAAGTTGTATGCAAAATTTTCAAAATGCGCCTTCTGGTTGCGAGAGGTGCAATTTCTTGGGCACGTCATCAATGCAAACGGGGTATTCGTAGACCCGTCAAAAATAGAAGCCGTGGCGAAATGGAATCCACCGAGGAATCCTTCGGAAATCAGAAGCTTTTTGGGGCTTGCGGGTTATTATCGGAGGTTCATACAGGATTTCTCCAAAATTGCCATGCCACTGACCAAACTAACCCGCAAGGAGGAGAAATTTATGTGGGGCGAGGACCAAGAAAAGGCGTTTCAAACGCTTAAGGAAAAATTGACACAAGCACCGGTATTGTCATTATCGGATGGAACGGATGATATGATAGTTTACTCGGATGCCTCGCATTCGGGGCTTGGTTGCGTTCTGATGCAACGAGGCAAGGTTATAGCCTATGCCTCAAGGCAGCTGAAAACTCACGAAAAGAGATATCCTACTCATGACCTCGAGCTAGCGGCGGTGGTGTTCGCCTTGAAAATATGGAGGCATTATCTGTACGGGGTAAAGTTCACTATTTTTACCGACCACAAAAGCCTAAAGTATTTCTTCGATCAGAAGGAATTAAATATGAGGCAAAGGCGGTGGTTGGAGACGGTCAAAGACTTTGATTGTGATATACATTACCATCCCGGGAAGGCTAATGTAGTAGCGGACGCGCTAAGCCGAAAGACAGATTATGCGCCTATTCGAGTCCGATCGATGCAACTAATAGTGACATCGGGATTGCTCGACCAAATTCGAAAATCTCAAAGTGAAGCAATAAAAGAAGAGAATGTGAAAAAGGAAAGAATAGTAGGGCAGTTAAAAGACTTGGAGGACGGCAACCAAGGATTAAAAACTCGATTTGGGAGAATTTGGGTTCCAAATACATGTGGAGCCAAAGCACTTTTACTTGACGAGGCCCATAAATCTCGTTATTCGATACATCCGGGGGCGACCAAGATGTATAATGATTTAAAACAAAATTATTGGTGGCCCGGAATGAAAAGAGATATCGTGAAGTATGTGGAGAAGTGCCTGACTTGTTTACAAGTCAAAGCAGAGCATCAAAAACCATACGGTAAGCTGCAGCCATTAGACATTCCAGTTTGGAAGTGGGAACAAATTACGATGGACCTGCTGACTAAACTGCCCAAAACTAGCCGTGGTTTTGACGCCATATGGGTAGTAGTAGATCGATTGACAAAAAGTGCACATTTTATTCCGATTCGTGAGACCTATACATCAGAAAAGATGTCAGAAGTGTATACTAACGAGATTGTGGCGCGTCACGGAGTACCGATATCCATAGTGTCCAACAGAGATACCCGGTTTACTTCAGATTTTTGGCGTGGTTTCCAAGAACAAATGGGAACCAAGCTGTTTATTAGCACTGCTTACCATCCCTAAACGGATGGGCAAAGTGAGAGAACAATACAAACGTTGGAAGATATGTTGCGTGCTTGCATTATCGACTTTGGGGGCAGTTGGGATGTCCATTTACCCTTAGTCGAATTCTCATATAACAACAGCTATCACGCGAGTATTAAAATGGCTCCATACGAGATGTTATATGGTAGAAAGTGCCGAACCCCAGTTTGTTGGGGAGAAGTTGGTCCACGGGGGTTAGCTCAGACTGATATAATCCGAGCTACAAATGGTAAGATCGACTTAATCCGCACTCACTTAAAAGTAGCTCAGGATCGACAAAAATCGTACGCGGATAAACGAATGAGGCCAATAGAATTCCAAGTGGGCGATAAGGTAATGTTGAAAGTATCGCCGTGGAAGGGGATAATTCGATTCAGAAAAAGAGGAAAATTGAGCCCAAGATTTATTGGGCCATTTGAAATCGTGGAACGGGTTGGAAAGGTAGCATACCGTCTCGAGCTACCTGAGGAGTTGAGTGGAGTACATAGCACGTTCCACGTGTCACATCTCCGTAAATGTTTAGCGGACGAAACTGCTCATGTCCACTACAACGACATCGAGGTGGATAACAGCCTTAACTACGCGGTAAGGCCAATTGCAATTCTAGATCGTAAAGTGAAGAGTTTGAGAAACAAAAAGATCAACCAAGTGAAGGTTAAATGGGAACACCGTAAGGGTGCGGATACTACATGGGAGACCGAAGAAGAAATGCAACGGCTCTACCCTACGTTATTCGGTACGTAATTCGGTTTCGGGGACGAAACCCTCTTTAAGGGGGGTGGACTTATAACATCCAGAAATTTCAAAACTTTATACTAGAATTATAAAGTGTATAATAAACAAGAATAAACTAACTAGGATAAATAACCTAGTTAGTCAAGAGTCTTGTAGTAACACTTGAATGAGTTAAAAGGCCAAGAATATAAACTAAATAAGAGTGGAGGGACTAAACTTGTTAAAATAGAAACTTAAAATACTAATATTAGTAAAACAAAACAAACCAAACACCTCAAATGAGGCCTGGTCGATCAACAGAAGGAAGGGGGCGACACCCACACTTCCAAAACCTAAAAATCTACTAAATTCTCAAATTGAAGGCCAAAATTCAGTTGAAATCGGAATCTAAACATAGAATCGTGATCTCCTCGTCAAGAAGGTCATAAGGTATGTCAAATTAGGTTGTTTTGATACAACTCAAATTCTTGCATGAGATTGAAATCGAAGGTTGAGCTTGATTATGTGTTGTAAAACATGAAATTGGAAGTAATGTGAAGTCTAGGGACAAACCCTAGATGATTTCTTGTTAAAATCTTGCATGTTAGTTGTAGAAATCAAAATCACTATAGTGGGTGATTAATAAGTTAGTAGAACTTGATAAACACTAGGATTAAGACTCTTGTTCTAGTGAAAACTGAAATTGTGAGATAATCTCTGAAATTGTTGATGTTAAAATATGTGTATATTGTCTAATTGAAGTTGATTTGAGTGATAAATTCAAGTTATGAACTTGGTTTAGATCATGTAAAAATCTGACCCGCAAGGTGTTTGATAAAACGCCTAAATGAGGATTAAAATGTTAAAGATTGCTAAAAACGCAGATTTACATATCTAATGAATGAATGCGTTAAAGCTTATGAAAAAGAGTTCTAATCTTGTTATGAATTGGACTCTTTAGGCAAGGAATCCGTAACGTCAAGTGGACACGCCGGAGGTGATACCCGCGGAAAAGGTGTGCTTTGAAGGTACGTGACTTAGTCCCGTTAAGTTATGCTTAAATGCTTTGGTTTGATATGTAATTGATGTTGTAGTGTAAAGGATGCGTTTGATGTGTCGTTTAAGTGACGAAGTACACCCGACCATCAAACGGGTCAAAATAAGAACATGGAATTCAGTTTGGCATGTCAACAAAGTGATAGTTTTCACTAGTTAGCCAAACAGCTCAAAATGATGTTTTTCAAAAGAATTACGAGAGTAGAGACTTGAAAGTCTCCTACCTTGTTAAATGATAAATTGTGCTATACTAATGATTTGGTGATATTGAATTCAAGTATAAGAACCCGGGATATGGGTCAAACTATAATGATAAAGGAAAATGGATTGTTTGAAAAGGAATGTTGGAATTCCGAATAATCAAGTAATAGCCCTAGAGGAATTTGCAAAGCCATGGAATTGGCGTGAAAACACCAAGTAGGTGAGCCCGGGTAATTGGGTAATTATGTTTAAGGGGATTTAAGAATGAAAAGAGGTGCGATGCACTCACACTAACGGGTCGAATAATGGGAATAAGGAAATTGTGAACCAATTGTGGGTATCTTGGTTTTAGCAATGTAAAATATACATGGTTAAGTCCGGAGTCTTGTTGCGGACTCATAGGAAGAAGAATCGGATAAATCGGATCAATGGGTAAAAAGTTATGAACTTTTTAAAGTTGAAAATAGTCAAGGGGCGAATGTGCAGAACCCACCGTAAATTACGGTCCCACCGTAATTTACGGTGGACATCAAAAGCATTACGGTGTGTCGCTCCTGTTTTACGGCAGAACCATAAACATTCCAGGTCCACCGTAAATTACGGTGGTACCGTAATTTACGGTGGAACCCAGAGAAAAATTGTATTTTGCTGTCATTTGTGTTGTTAAGACCTGTTTATACATAACATATTAATGTCAAACTAACGGATTTAGTGTTTGACTCTAGGTATGAATGAATCTCTTCCGGATGGTGATCAAGCACTTGTTCAAGAACCGAACACGCAATTTGAAGCTTCCGCACTGAATATAATCTTGTCTAAACTTTAAACATGTCCTAAATACTTTCGTTAATGGTGTTTTGAATCCTTTAAACTAGATGTTTGTGGATTAGTAGGGGTTGCCTTTACATGAATTATGCATTATCTTGGATATGCTTGGTATTTTCATTAGTATGTATGGTTTTAAACACGAAAGGTTTTTGTAAACCCTCATTTTTATAAAGTGGTATGAAATTTTTAGTTAAATTTGTCAAATTATTTAGGGTGTTACAGTGTTAAACCCTCAAAAGGGCACCTCCTAATTACCACGTTTACTTAGTTAAATTGTTGGGTCAAATAAAAGTCAAACGGGTTAGTTTTAGATAAAAATTCATAACTATTAATATAAGAGCCATAAAATCAGTTTTCTCACTTTAATAACTTGGTAAATATTAGTTGAACATGTCTAAGCATGATTCAACCCGACAAATCTAAGTATAGGCTCGCTTCGGAACCGAAAGTCGCAAAAGTTGACTTTTGCTTTGACTTTCAGTTCTGACCCGATTTAGCTTAGTTTAGATATGCCTTAGGACTCCATTAGGACCATATTATAGGTTAGTATAACCCTCCAAGGTTATACAACTTGGTTCGATAGAAATCCTAGTTCATGCATGTTTCCGTTAAATGCCTAAATGTTGACCGATATGCCCTTTTGACCCTAAAACGAGAATTTTTGAAAATGTGAGAGGACAATAATCTTTATTACTGATTTATAAACTTGTCCTTAAAATTTGACATCAGTTTGAGGTCTAGATTAGGAGTTATGCTCAATAGCGTAATTAGAAGGCTTTTTATTAATTTAACGGCGTAATTAGCATAAAGCCTATCTAAACCCAATTTTTGAAACCAAACTTTTTTTAAAGATTTTTATTTATTTATCTCAAAATCCAGAATATGTTCAGTTTACCCTTATTACACAAGTATACAAGCTTGTCGGGTCTAGACCACATTCTAATCTGGTTCTCGCTTAATCATGCGTTTTGAACCGTATCCTCCATTAAAACTAACCGGTCTAAGCATAGGCTTAATTAAAGACCCGTTAGGAATCTAATTGGTTATTAAAAACCTTCATTCTAGATTTAGGAGCCCAGTAAAAGCTATCTGTACTTGCTGATTTGATATACGGCTGGGATTGAATTTATATTTAGCTCAGGTAAATACTTTTAACTTATTTTCCCTTATACGGGCTTGGGGTACGGTATATAAAATACCGCTTGGTCGGGCATTGAATCTTTGATCGTATGAAGGTTAATTTATTGAGATGACCCGTTTAAATTGTTTTGTTTGCTTAAAGCCTTTGAGGGTTTAATGACCATGTCCCGGATATCCTTGGCATCATTCACAGAAATGGCCACGACCTTAGCACGGGGTGTAGGTGTACACCTGCCAGTGCATATATATAAATAATGAGATATAACCGCCGGTTACGAGAATAACTCGCCACGGGACTATATCATGTGGTGTGTCTATAAATTTTTAACCCGGTGTTCAGCCCGGGCTACTGAACGTATAAGAAACATGTAATTCTTTTACAAGTTTATATATAAATAATTATCCCAAGTTATAAAAAGTTTTTGTGCCTTGTGCATTGAAATCAATTTTCTAAAACATTTTCAAAATGAGTCAGTTAAATTGTATTTACAAGTGTAAACTGGCGTATTTTCCCGAAAAGGCTAAGTGCAGGTACTAATCGAAATAGGCTGGCCTCTCCTAGCATCAAATAAAAGTCTCGCAAGCTTAGATGCCTTAAAGTCTGTTGAACAAAGTTCTTTTTATCTTTTGATCCGCCTGTGGATCCAACTTACATTCCATTATAATATTTGATATTTCTTTTGAATAGGATTGTAATATATTTATCTTTTGCTTCCGCTGTGCATTTAAATTGTGTTGTTTGACTATGATGATATCAACTACGTCACGTTACTCCCCACCGGGCCCACCGGTGATACGTGAAAATATCGGGTGTGACAGGTTGGTATCAGAGCCAACATTGAGTGAATTAAACACTAGCCATTTGTGTTTAATCTCAATGACACAGTAGCACATTCCTTGACCTTCTGAGTCTAGACTTAACATAGGAATACTCTCATATCTATTCGGAAAATTATTGCTTTCAATTCTAAATATTTTTAGTATGTCGCCAAGCAAAGAAGCCGTAATGGAAATTCTCCCCATTTGAAGCCTAGGAAAGGCCGAGCTTCGTTCTGCGACTAGGATTAACGTGCAAACAAGGAGAGAACATTCAGAAATAAAATGAAGAAGAAACTCCTTTTGCTGAAGATCGTTTCCTTAGTAGTCCTTATGAGGACATACTTATCTTTCAGTCCCTTCATGGACGACGTTATTCCTTTCAAGTCCCATTCAGGGCAATTCTATACCTCTTTTAAAGTCATTGGAATGCTTTATCAAAATTCAATTTTTATCAATATATATGAATAAAATATATGAAATAAAATAATTCCTTTTATAAGATCTGCCATTATAATAAAATGGCAAAATCTAAAAATGACGAGACCTAGCCCATGTGTCATCTTAAGACAAGGCCAAGATGATAGTCCCTCAATTAGATTCGGATCCTTATTAATATCTCAATTTAGGATTGTTCTGCGTTAAATATTAAAAAGAATCTTAAAGGTACAACCTAGCCTATATGTCATTTCAGACAAGGCCAAGATGGTAGAACCTATTCGAAAGATTCAAATCCTTGTTAACATCTGTAACATGTTAACATTCCTGGCAGATGTGATTCGACAAAAATCGCATAAATCATCCTTATACTGGATTCTCCCGAAATCCTTTCTTATTTTGTGATTTAAGCATCCATTAGGGATATAATGCTTACGGGCCATATCCATTGTCACATAAGACAAAAGACAGTCGTAGCCTACAACTCCCTGTCAAGAAAAGGCAATGAACAACGTTCAAGCCTAAATACCTTGATTCTACAAAATCATGGTTTATAATTTAAAGTTGCCCTTGTGACTTGGCCTTTTGTGCCATAGTCGTATTTTAAATAAATTTAGGATAATTATAATGAAAATCCTGAATAAAATAAATATCATTCCTTTCCTTCCAGTATACATATTAAAAAGAATCTTAAAGGGTATAACCTAGCTTGAATGTCATTACAAGACCTGGCTACGATGGTAAAACCTGTTTAAAAGAGATTCAGATCCTTGTTAACCTCTGAAAACGTGTTAACACTCCTGACAACAGGTGATGCGATAAAATCACACTTGTCATCTTTATGTTAGGAACTTCCAAACCCCGTATTTAGCGTAAACGATCAAGAGGAATCATGGCTAATAAACGTCGAACATGATGAATACATCAAAACATTCATTTGAAATGTATGCCTACGGGCAAAGATATGTACATAGAAAAGATAGTATTATTTCATAACTTTTTGTCAAGACAATGAACTATGAAATTTTCCGATCCAAAGGAAACATTGATTATGTTTTAAAATTTCCCTAGTGACAAGGCATCTGGGCCATCAAAAAGTCCTTTGGAACAAGCTCTTGTGCTATATAAAATGTCGGTACGACATTGACAGTCGTAACTTATGTCCCCTGTCTAATAAATATGAAGGATTATATTCTGTTTTGTTAGGAACTGAGTTTGGATTGATTGTGATTTGTGTTTGAAATTAGATGAACAAATGAAAGAGTAGTGCAGCGGAAATTATATGGAAGCAAACTTTTCACAATCAAACAGAAAAATTCTTTCAATCATACATTTTCAACAATGAATCAAATGATTAAATTTATCTTTAAACTTTGATTACAATGCAAGTATGATATGCAAACTCCCCCTCAGCCCAAGCTCAGTGTTTGTTCGTGCAGAAAGAAGATGGTGAAAGAGCTAAACAGAACAGTACAGAGTACTGTTCTATTTATAGGCACTTGCAAACCACTGAGCATCTAAGCTGACGTCACCATGAAAGTGACATCTAACCTCCTAACAAACTCTAACCTCTGATCTATACAAACACTGCTATGCTAACTACTGATATTACATTTCATTACATAAATTAGTATAAACTGCTGCTCCGTCCTTCCGCTGCTGTAATCCCAGCAGTACTTGTCATGATCAGCAGTGCTTGAAGCATGGGCAGTAGATTGAGCAGCAGAGCTTTAGTGCTTTAGTCAGACTTTGTCTTGATCAGTAGTTGTAGGTCAGCAGTTTGCATGATCAGCAGATAGGAGGTCAGCAGATGTTGAAACCACTTTCAAGGGGAGAGACTTGCAACCAAATATCTGCTTATTCTGGATCCATTGCTCTGATCCAGTTTTGGCTTTCATTATTTGTTCCTTTGGCAGGGTTCAATCCCAATAATCTCCCCCTGGAACAGATAATGCCAAAACTCTTCATTATTGTAGATCTTTATTGCCTCAACAACAGTTCCCTTATTTGCCCTTTGAATTGTAATTCAAAAGTTAAGGCATCTGTATCATCATCATCCCTGCTAAGTGGAAGATCAATGAGATCCTGCAAATCTTCAAGACTCAGGCCAAGAGCTTGTTCCCTTGTTAATTTCTTCACTTCGCCATCAGACCTGATCATAGTCAATACGTGGGTCTGTTTGTCAGTTTGCCACTTTTGTATTTTTGAGCCTGATGGGTTTCTTGGGAGATTTTTATTTGTTGAGGAATTTGGTGATGTTGGCCTGTTCATGACTGGCTGAGCAGTACTTGCAGATTTTTCCAGTTCAGATTCTTCTTTCAACATTAACAAAATGCCCTTTTTCACAATGGCATTTCCAGTAATTAAATCTTGAACTGTTTCAGCACCCAACTGGCTTTGTCTCCTTCTTTTGTAGATGGCAGTACCAGCAGGAGCAATGGTTCTCTTGGGTTGCAGTTTTGGTGGTCTTTTTGAAACCTCTGCTTTGGAGTAATCAGGTTTTTGTGGAGCTGTTGGATCTTTCTTCCTAAGTTCCTCCAACCTTTTATAGGTGGCCCTAACCCTCGCTTCTCCCCACTTAGACACAGAGTTCTTTGACCCATATTCAGCAATTATCAGCTCCTCTTTCATTCTCTTCAGCTATAAGGCTTTGTCAGCTTCAACCTGTTTGAATTTTTCAGGGGGAGTCTGCTGGACATTTTCTTTGATCATTTCATGAATCCTGGCTACTTCTTTTTCAAGCTCAGGAATGGTCCAGTTTCTGTACATGTGTTTCTCCCCCTTGTATGTCTTGTAGGTCATGATGTTTTCAATGTAGTCATTTCTCAAGGACTCATCTGCCTTTTCAGAGATTTGCTGACATACATTTTTTGCAAATTGTTCCAAAGCTCTGACCTGTGTGAGTAGAAACTGATTGTTTTGTTGATACTCTCTATCAGATTTCCCTTGTTTGTTTTTGATTGAGATATCCTCTGCTTGCTTGGCCTTGATTTTCAAGTATTCTTCAATATTAGTTGGCCTGGGATATCCTTCAATTGATGGCAAGCTCGTTTTGGCAGGGTCATCCTCATAGTAGAAAGACTTAATTTTATCTCTGACTGTTATGAGTTCAAGAGGAAATTGAACACCTGCAGGAGGTAAGGGTTTGTAAATTTGAGCTGAAGAGAGAGGAATGGGTTTTGGAATTGTGACAAGTGCTTGGGATTTTGAAGCTGTTGGTGGTGGTGATGGAGAATCATCATCTGATATGATAACCCTTCTCCTTTTTATTTTAGGAGAGGCAGATGATGTCTTGGGTGGAACAGTGGAAGTGATTTGGGTGGCAGCGGTTTGTGACTGACTAACAGCTGGTGAAACAACTGGTGTTTCAACCACTGTTGTCATTACAACAGATGCTTTAACATCTGCTGTCTTCTGGTTTGATGCAGGAACTGATGGTGGAGGTGGTAAGGCAGTGGTGGTGGTGTGTGTTGAAGTGGTGTGTGTTGAAGTGAGAGCAGTTGTTGTAACAACTGAGGTACACGCAGATGTTGGTACAACAGAGGTTGCAGCAGCTGTTTGGGTGGAGATTTGATGTTGGTGGCTTTTGGATGATGGTTTTGGAGTATGCTTTTGAGAACTGGATGGTGTGGATTTGGGTTTCTTTACTTTTCTAGTAAGATTTCTTTTTGGAACAGGATTTTGATCATCCTTTTCACCAGAACAACCCTGTTCATTCAGCTTCATGAAAGCTCTCTTCTCCTCATTCCACCTGGACAGATCCTTTGCCGCTCTATCCCTTTTTACACTTATGATACTATCATCAAGTGCATTCTGGGTCACATCAACCTTCTTGCTTCCATCTGGCAAGGGAATTTCTCTGAGCATTGCATCTTTTTCTGTATCAAGATATAGCCCTTTATCAATCCCTTTCTTTATCCACTCCTTAATTTTCTCCCCCTTTTTGGCATTATCTGAGGGGATTTCATCAATGAAGAGAACTGTCGGAGGAGCAGTGCCAGTGGTTGTCAACAGATGGGCCTTGAGAGCCTTAATGTCATCCTTTGTATCTTTGTACCGAGACTCCATTACATTTTTGAGCTCTTGAACATGTTTTTCATGCTGCTGCTCAGCCATCAGGTGTTGTTGGTGGAGAAATGGTTGAAAAAGATTCCAGAGCTCATTTGTAACATCTGCTGGTGGTGGAGCAGGTGCTTGAGGTGGAACAGCAGTGGATTGTACCATTTGAACTGTCAACAACTGATGCAGCATGTCTTTGATTTCTGCAACAGTGGTATCCAGTTTTTCAACTCTGTCTGTCAATTCTTGGTACTTTAAACCATCACCCAATTTAATGGGATCATCTAATTTCCCACTAGCAGTGGTTTTATCAGAAGTTGAGGTAGGGAGTGTACTCCAAACATCAACAACTGATACCCCTTTTTCTTGGTACTGGGGTCTTCTTCCTTCAACACTTGATAATCTTTTAATGTTACCAGTGGTTAATACAAACTCACTAGTAGATAACAGAGGTGTTATAGAAGGAATTGCCTCCAAGGAAGTCTTATTAATGTAACCACTGTCCAAGTGTAAACCTGTAGGTTCAACACTTGTAGTGGCTGCTTCACTTGGAATACCACCAAAAGTTACTTGTAACTCAAGGGGTATAACCGCCTCAGGTTGTGTTGGTGGGTTAGCAAAGATTGATACATCAAGCCCAGTCTTTTATTGAGGTATATTCTCATGGACAGGTGATTGAAAAGGACTGGTTTGTGCCAGGTTCAGATCAATTGCATCCAACAGTAGTTTGGTATTTGGTGGAATTGGGGATGTGAAGGTAGGTTTAGAAAGCGAAATTGCCCCGGGTATTGGGCTGTGGAGGATGGAAACGAGTGCTTCCAGAGCCTCATGATGTGGTGACCCTGTTTGTACAACCTGTTCTTTTTGTGAAGAGACAGGAGGAGTTTCAGGTATGGGTTGAGATATTTTTACCAACTGCTGTGAGGAAGTAGCAGTAGTGGTTTGTTGTGACTTTTGTGCTGTCACAGGCAGTTGCTCTGGTATCTCATCCTCCAGAGTTGCCTTTTTGATAGGTTTGGGGGGTTTTTGATTTTTCTTTTTCAGTGGTTTTTTGGTGATTTTAGGTGTGGGTTTCAAGGCAGTTGTTTGGCTACCTTGATCACCTTGAGCAGTGGGCTCAGCAGCAGGTACCTGAGGAGCAGTGTTTGGTGCTAAAATTTGCTCAGGCACCTCTGCTTGTGTTTTGCAAGGTGTTGACATTCTTGTAAATGTTTCAGATGTTAAGCTTTTTACTTGAAAAGAGTCACCTTGATTTATTACCGCAATATCATTCTTACTGAATTCTTTCTCAAAATAATAGCTTAAAAATCGTGGAAACAGTAAGAATGATTTCGTTTCAACATTTTTAACCAAATCATTGAAGATTACCTTGGAATAGTTAAAATTTTCTCCTTGTAAAATAGCATATCCCAAGTTTTGAATCTTTAGTGGTATTTCATTAAAAGAAGTGGTTTTATTTGAAACACAAACGAGGAGGGTATGGAATAAAAATCTTGTTGCAGGAGGGAAGAAACCTTTTTCTAAGGTATCCCTCTTCATCATTGTGTCTGCATACCCTCGCTCAATGAAGTTAATTTTTAACTCGTTTTTAGGGAAAGAATCTGTACCTTCCTGATCAGCGAGCTGAAAGACTTCAGATATGGATTGCGGTGTTATTCGGACTGCTTTCTTCTGCAGAGTAGAGTTAATGGCTATGACATCTTCTCCTTGTTTTTCAAGGGTACAATTTTTCCAAAACTCTCTCTGAGTTTGCAGGTAAATGGATGCATCAACGGTTAACAAAGTTTTGTACTTTGATGCATTGATAATATCGAGGATGGAGCCAAATGTATCGATGTGGCCGGGTTTTGTGAGATGACCCAGTAGATTATGAGACGGTTTGTGTGGGATTTCGGTGGAGGTAGTTTTTTGAGAGGCCCCTTTGAAAGATTTTGCGGATGATTTCGATTTTGTCATTTTGAAGATGAGAATCGAAGATGAGAATGTGGAGAAATTTGATGGAATGGATTGGAAACTGCTTTGAGAAGAGAATTTTTAAGAATTCAATTCGACAGTGAAACCCTATTTGGGTTTTGAAAAGGGGGTTTTACTCATGAGAAGTGAATGCTGACGTGGCAGCGGTTACAAAAGGTCTGACCACTAAGTACTATCCGCATGCCATCCCCTGGTGAAGTGAATGACAGTACTTTTGAACAGTACAGTTTGTGAAAACAACTGGTGAAGACAGTAGTTGTAATGGTAATGGAGGACAGTGGATGCTTTCCACTATCAGTAGATAGCTCAGCAGTGGATGCAACACTGATTATGACCATCAGTGGTTATTAAAGGAAAATGAGAACAGGGGATGACTTTCAGCAGTGGACAGACTTTTGTAGTAGCACAGACTTTTGAACCCATCAGTGGTTATGGCAGACTTTTAGGATTTTAATGAAAAATTCATTTTTAGCTATTTTTAAGGATGGATTTTTGATTTTCTGAAAACATTTTAATGCTTTTATTCATAGAAAAACAGGATTTTGCCTGTTATTCCATGTTGAGCATGCCAATCCTAGAGATCAAGCTTTCAAAGGTGGATGTGTCTAATGCTTTGGTTAGCACATCTGCCAGCTGATCATTAGTTGGAACATGATGCAGAGAAATCAAACCTTTTTCCTAGCAATCCCTCACAAAGTGATGTCTAATGTCGATGTGTTTGGTGGTTGAATGGGAAACTGGATTTTTTATGATATTTTCTACTGCCTGGCTGTCCAACATAAGTGGTGTCTTCAAGGCAGTGATACCAAAATCCAGTAACTGATTTTGAAGCCAGAGCAGTTGGGCTGTACAGCTTGCAGCAGCTATGTATTCTGCCTCAGCAGTGGATGTGGAAACAGCTGCTTGCTTTTTGCTTTGCCAAGACACTAAGCAATTGCCTAGGAATTGGCACCCTCCTGAAGTGGACTTCCTTGTTTTATCACATCCAGCAAAGTCACTATCTGAGAAACCTGAAAGCTCAATTTTACCATCAGCTGGATACCAGATACCAAGTGTGGGAGCACCTTTGAGGTATCTGAATATCCTTTTTACAGCAATAAGGTTTGACTTTCTAGGGGCTGATTGGGATCTTGCACAGACACATGTTGCAAACATGATGTCTGGTCTAGATGCAGTTAGGTATAATAAAGACCCAATCATGCTTCTATATAAGGTCTGATCAACCAAATCATCCTTTTCTTCAGACATGTCCAATTTATTGGTTGCAATGGGTGTACTACATGGCTTACAATCATCCATATCAAATTTCTTTAAAAGTTCTTTGGCATATTTGCCTTGATGGATGAAAGTACCATTTTGCAGTTGCCTTACTTGAAGTCCAGGAAAGCACTGGAGTTCACCCATTGCACTCATTTCAAACTCAGCTGTCATGAGTTGTCTGAACTCCTCACACATTTTATTACATATGCTTCCAAAAATGATGTCATCCACATAAATCTGGACAATCATCAAATCCTTTCCTCTCCATTTTAAAAACAGTGTTTTATCAATCCTGCCTCTGGTGAAACCAATGGAAAGTAAAAAGGTGGACAGAGTTTCATACCAGGCTCTTGGTGCTCGTTTCAGGCCATACAAAGCTTTATTTAGCTTGTAGACATGATCTGGATTAAATGGATCCTCAAAACCTGCAGGTTGACAAACATAAACCTCCTCTTGAATCTTACCATAGAGGAATGCACATTTGATATCCATTTGATACACCTTGATGTTGTGGTTGACAGCAAAGGCCAGAAAGAGTCTGATAGCTTCAAGTCTTGCTACAGGGGCAAATGTTTCATCATAATCAATGCCCTCTTCTTGTCTGAAACCTTGAACCACAAGCCTGGCTTTATCTTCACAACAATACCCCTTTCATCAGTTTTATTTTTGAAGACCCATTTTGTGCCAATAGGACTTACACCCTCTGGCAATGGAACAAGCTCCCATACTTGTTGTCTTCTAAACTGTTGGAGCTCCTCTTGCATAGCTTCTACCCATCTGTTGTCTTTCAGTGCCTCTTGGTACTTGACTGGCTGATGGAGTGATAGAAAACCTGCAAAAAGACAAATGTTTTGGGACTGCTTTCTTGTGAGCACCCCTTCATTGATGTTGCCAATGATTTGATCTGGTGGATGAGATTTCAAGAAGATTAGCTCTCCTTGGTATGGAATAATGGCATTGAGTGGTGAAGGCTGCAGATGTGTATCATCTGAGCTAACCACTGCTGGAGACTTTGATGACCCAGCAATGGCTTTAAATGGTGGTGGCATTGGGGTTAAAGGTGTGAACACCTGCTGACTTTGATCCACTGTTTGAGGACTTTTGTCAGCAGTGTTTGATGAGGTGGAAGCAGTGGTTAAAGGGTTACTTTGGTCAACAACTGTTGAGGTAGCAGTGGTTGAGCTTTGACAACTGTTTTGAACAACTGATGCTCTCCCTGATGAAGCAGACTTTTGAGGAATGATGATCTCATATCCATAGTCTGGTGATGAATCTTCTGATGGACCTGCATTGTTAGTCTTGACAGCAGTATTTTCAAAAGTGAATTTTTCAAGATCAAACAATTCTGCAGGATTTGCAGGGATTTTCATTGATGAAAGTTCACTGAACTTTACATTCAAAGTCTCTTCCACTGCTTTGGTCCGTGTATTAAACACTTTGTAGGCCTTAGCAGTGGTTGAGTATCCCAGGTGATATCCCATATCAATTTTAGCTGCAAACTTTGAGATAGAATCTTTTAAGTTTAAAATGAAACATGGGCAACCAAAAACTTTGAAATATGAGATTAATGGCTTTATTTTAAACAGAATTTCATAAGCAGTCTTTTTGTGCCTGGGGTTGATCAAAACTCTGTTTTGGACATAGCAAGCAGTGTTTACTGTCTCTGCCCAAAAAGTTAATGGCAAACCTGAATCTGCAAGCATGGTTCTGGCAGCCTCAATCAATGTTCTGTTCTTTCTTTCAACAACCCCATTTTGCTCTGGTGTTCTAGGGATGATGTACTGCCTTACAATCCCTTTCTTCACACAGAAGGCATCCAACTCCTTATTTTTGAATTCTGTGCCATTGTCACTCCTAAAGACTTTTACTGGAAGGTCAAATTGCTTTTCAACCTGTATCACAAAGTCTTGCAAAATGCCTGCAGTCTCATCATTTGAGTGTAAAAAGAAGGTCCATGTAAACCTAGAGAAGTCATCAACAATAACCAAACAATATCTTTTCTTTTTGAGACTCGTGACTTGCACTGGGCCAAACAAATCCATGTGCAGCATTTGCAAACACTGGGTTGTTTTGGACTCTTCAATGGACTTAAAAGAGCTCTTGTGCTGTTTTCCTTTTAAACAGGAAACACAGTGTTCAGGACATGAAAACATTTTTTGTGGTAAGCCTCTTACTAAGCCATTTTTTGAAATTTCATTGATTGTTTTGAGATTTGTGTGTCCCAGTCTTTTGTGCCATAGCTCTGTCTCTTTGTTAAAGGCAGCTGAGAACAGACAGGCATCAGCTCTGGGACACTCTCTTGACATGTCAACAACATAAACATTGCCACTTCTTTGAGCAACAAGTTTTGTTGAGCCTTTCTTGATTGTTGCTTCAATCTTACTAACCATTTCTGGTCCAACAATCCTACAACAATCCTTTGTGAAGAATGATCCAAACCCTTTATCACTCATTTGAGATACACTCAGGAGGTTGAATTTCAGATTATCAATAAGATTGATATTTTCAAATTTACATTTCCAGACTTTACTGTACCAGACCCCAGAACTTTTCCCTTACTATTATTACCAAAGGATATATCACCCCCTCCATGAATTTTGAAATCTTGAAGAAGGGCTTTACATCCTGTCATGTGCCTGGAGCCTCCACTATCTACATACCAAAGACTATCTAAGCATGCAGAAGCTCCCTGCACATGAAGTAAAAGGATTAGTTCATAGAGGTCTCCAAAGCCAACAGGGCTTTGGATGGGATCTCAACAGTGTCTGGGATGGAGGCAGATGCATGGACAGTGGTTAGCACAGGGGTTTGAACATTTTTGAGAATGTTTTTCTCTAACCACTGTTGGGGGTTTTGGCCCATCATCTGTTGATAACCAAAAGGATGTCTGTTCACTCTTGGTTTAGAGGGCTTTTTGTAAGCCTCATAAACATGTGGAATCCTTTGGTATGATGCTTTTTCCTTGCCTTTTCTGAATTGATTGGCAGGGAGTGCATCAGTCACCTGTACATCTCTTTGGACAGACTTTTGGTTCAGCTGTTTTGTGACAGCTATTTGGACAGGGACAAACAGTGGTTGTTTCTTGGTGAACTTAACAGATGATGTTGATGGACTCAAGGATGTTTTTGCAGTGTATTCCTTCTTTTTTATGTCAAAGTTTTTGAGATACACACATTCTTGAGTTTTGTGATTGTCTTTACCACAGATGGTGCAGCTTTCAGCAGGTAAAATGATGCTTGTTTTGTTGATATCATATGCTTTTAGATGAAAACAATCTTTTGTTAGATGATTCTTCTTTTCACAGAATTCACAAAACAAGTTTTTGATTTTTTCTCTTTTCTTCCTTTTCTCAGATTCCTTTGCAACAGAGTTTTGAACCTCTGTTGGGATATCTTTGATAGGAATGACCTTTGCTTTTGGAGCTTTGACACCATAAGTGGTTGTGAAATCCATTGGTTTGAAATTTTCAAGGATATCACACTCATCAGACCATGTGGGTTTAAATTGGTATTTCTCAATTTCTTCAAAAGTTGAAGATCCCACAGATCTTTCCAGAGTAATTTTGTTACCAAGTTTGTCAGTTATTCTAACTTCTTGGCCACTTTTGTTGGTTGGTATGATTTCAGAAGAAACAGCTTGTGTTGCCGCAGTGTTTACAAGATCATCATATTTTCTATGTCCTATACCAAACTTGGCATCGCTTTTAAGCTGTATCTCAAGCATAACCTCATACCCTTTACAAGATTCCACCCATCTTTCACAGGTGATCTGTGTAGACTCTAACTCCTTTTTGCAAACTTGGTATGTTTCTACCATAGTTTGGAGTTGAGTTTTGGTTATGCTTTGTTCTTCTTTTAAGCTGTTGATTTCTTTATCCTTTTCAGCCAATTTGTTTCTAGGTTCTTTTAATGACTTTTCAAATTTGACCTCATCAGACAAGATTTTATCCCTAAGATTTTCATTCACCTCTTTAATGTTAGCAAATGCAATAATGCAATTGTCTGAACACAGTTTTTCAAGAACTTGAGGTGATACCTTAGCAGCAGCCATCATGGCACAATCACATTGATGATCTTCTTCTTCATCAGCTCTCTCTTCTTCCGCACCAGCCTTCTTCAAATCTTCTTTCTCTTTGCCATCTTTGGACCAAGGGTCGGTCAGTGGTTCAATCAGGGTTTCTGAATTTTCTTCCAGCAGTAGTTCACCAGCAACTGAAGTAACCACTGCTTCAGCAACTTCATCCACTGTTTCAGCACTTAACTGTTCATCTTCAGTTTCAACCCCTTCTGGTATTGACTCTAATGCCATCAAACAAAATTCATCATCAAAAGCATCATTAGAAGCATAGAGAGCAAAATTTTCATCACCAAGTTCATCAGGCATGCTGCTCCAATCAACAAAGCCTTGTGTGAAAAAGCTTTGCTGATCTGGTTGTGCCACTGTTGGAGCAGCTGGTTGAGGTGCAACAGGTTGCACTTGTGCCTGAGGGACATGGGTTTGAACATACTGAATTTGTGGAACAGTGGTTTGAACATAATGCACAGGCACAGGGGTTGCAGCATAATGAGCAGTGTTAACATGTGCTGCAGGGGCATATTGGGTATAGTGCACAGTGTTTTGTTGTTGCGGTCTAGGGTTTGAGCCAGGGTGAGTAATTATGGGACCAGTGGTTTGACTCCTACATTCCCTAGCAAAGTGACCCAGCCTATTACACTTGTAACACTTGATTTTCGACTTATCCAACCCCACCCTTAAATTCCCATGAAGCCCTGGGAATTTTCTCCTTGTTCTTTTGTAGAATTTGCTTGTTCTAACACTAAGCAAAGCCAATTGATGCAAGATGTCCATCTCTTCTAAGTCAGTGGGATCAAAATGTTGCAAATCATTCAGCTCAAAACACAGATTACCTGACATCTGGTTTTCAGTATTTGTAGTGAAAGCATAATTTGCAAAGTGAGAATCAGAGTTGTTAAAATTACCCCCAGCAGTTATGTCAATAAAGTGATCATAACTCTGATCCTTACTACTGCTGCCAGATTCTTCCTGACCAAACAGAGCTGTGCTGCCAAATGAATAGTCATCAGCAACTTTACCAGACTCTTGCAACTTCCTTTTCTGGTTTAACTCCCTTTCATAGGTCAGGAGTCTACCATGGAGTTGGGTCAGGGTCAGATCTTTGAATTCAGCTGAATTTCTGGTGACAAAAGCAATTGTGTCCCATTTTTCTGGCAGTGATCTAAGGAACCTGGTATTTTGGGTTGCATTCGGAAATGTAACCTTAACAAGCCTTAGTTCACTGATGAGACAACTGAAACGTTCAAATTGTTGGGTTAGTGACTCCCCTTTGATATGACAAAATGTTTCATACTGCTGATTCAGAATTTCCCTGTTGTTTTCAATAACCTCTTCCGTTCCTCCGAATTGTTCCTTCAATGCATCCCACAATTCTTTGGATTTGTTACAATGTAACAGCCCAGCATAGATTTCGTTGGGTAGTGCAGAGGCTATGATGCTAAACGCTTTGGCATCAATTTCGAACTTCTGAAAATCCAATTCAGTGTAATTTTCAGTTGGTTTAGGAACAAACTTTTTAGTGTCCTCTGCGCTTGGCACCATAGGAACATGAGGACCGAAAACGACAGACCTCCAACATCCAGTGTTTTGTTGAGCGAGGATGTGTCTCATCCTTCGCTCCCAGATGTTGTACTCATTTCTTTTAAGCATAGGTGGTTTAAACAAAGAGCCAATGTTATTTTTATCATCTTGTGATTGCGACATCTTTCTGGTTGTTTTACAGGCACTGATTAATCAACTTTATCGGTGATTAAACCTTGCTCTGTTTTTCAACAAATCGAACAAACGATCAGTATCAACAATTTTGAGCTGAACTATTTACGTCAAAATAATTGTTAAATCAAATTTGACTGTCCAGGCTCTGATACCAATTCTTAGGAACTGAGTTTGGATTGATTGTGATTTGTGTTTGAAATTAGATGAACAAATGAAAGAGTAGTGCAGTGGAAATTATATGGAAGCAAACTTTTCACAATCAAACAGAAGAAATGCTTTCAATCATACATTTTCAACAATGAATCAAATGATTAAATTTATCTTTAAACTTTGATTACAGTGCAAGTATGACATGCAAACTCCCCCTCAGCCCGAGCTCAGTGTTTGTTCGTGCAGAAAGAAGATGGTGAAAGAGCTGAACAGAACAGTACAGAGTACTGTTCTATTTATAGGCACTTGCAAACCACTGAGCATCTAAGCTGACGTCACCATGAAAGTGAAATCTAACCTCCTAACAAACTCTAACCTCTGATCTATACAAACACTGCTATGCTAACTACTGATATTACATTTCATTACATAAGACTAATTATAAACTGCTGTTGCATCCTTCCACTGTTGTAATCCCAGCAGTACTTGTCATGATCAGCAGTGCTTGAAGCATGGCAGTAGATTGAGCAGCAGAGCTTTAGTTCTTCAGCCAGACTTTGTCTTGATCAGCAGTTGTAGGTCAGCAGTTTGCATGATCAGCAGATAGGAGGTCAGCAGATGTTGAAACCACTTTCAAGGGGAGAGACTTGCAACCAAACATCTGCTTATTCTGGATTCATTACTCTGATCCAGTTTTGGCTTTCATTATCTGTTCCTTTGGCAGGGTTCAATCCCAACATGTTTAAATGCCAAAGATGGTTTATTTAAAAACCTAGGCAAAACATAATCAAATAAATTTAATACTATCTATTGGCCTATATGGTTTATTTGCACCATGGCTATTTAATCATCATACTCGACAATCTACTATATAATTAAACAAATTATTACTACTTGGTTTGTAGCTTCCAAAGCTTCACCATGGCTGACTCCTCTGAAACTCACAATCATCCAGTCGATCAGAATGATGATGCAAGACTAAACTTAACGGGCACCGAGTTATAGGATATGATAGATACAGCCGTAAACAAAGCTGTGGATCGAGTATTAAAGGATCATAAGCGAAAGTGCGATAATACCCCAAATAAGGGTTACAAAAAGGGTAAGGCCAGTTCAAACCAGTCCAAGCCAAATGAGGCAAGGCCCAAATGTAAAACCTGCAAGAAGAAGCATTTCGGAAATGTTTCTATGAACAGACCAGGGGATGTGGCATCTGTAAAGAAAGGGATCACAAGACTCATGAATGCAAGGACTTGAAGGACAACCAGCAGTCAGGTGAAAAGACCAGATGCAAAACCTGTAGGAAATACCACCTCGGGAAATGCAGATTTGAATCTCAGCCTCTAACCTGTGGAAACTGCAAGTCCAAGGAGCATAAGACCTTGGATTGCAAGAAGTTGAAAGATGCGACCTGTTATGGTTGCAACGAGAAGGGGCACATCAAGACTAATTGCCCAAATAAAACCAAGAAGCCTGGAAAGGCTAAGAAGACCAAAGTTGGGGGCTCTCAAATGAATGCTCAAGAGGCCGTTCAAGATAACAATGTCACAACAGGTACTTTCCTGATCAATGACGTTTATGCTAGAGTATTATTTGATTCAGGTGCAGATAAGTCTTTTGTAGACAATAGATTTTATAAATTATTAAATCTGCCTGTTAAAACTCTAAGCGTTAAGTATGAAGTAGAATTGGCCGATGGTACCTCAGAGCCCGCTTCAGCAATATTAGATGGATGTTTTATATCCATTAGGAATCATTCTTTTCCGGTATCCTTGTTTCCGTTAAAATAAGAGGGACTCGACATAGTAATAGAAATGGATTGGTCGTCATGTAACCAGGCTCATATAGTGGGTGATAAGAAGCAAGAAGTTATCAAGACTCCTTATGGTGAGCCTTGACAATTCAAGGAGACACATGGTACGGATTGCCTAAGCACCTGTTGAATTTGGTATTTAATACCAAAGCCTCGAGTATGGAAAACTCAGAAGAGACAAACAACAATCGCGATACTAGAGATGCGACAAATGTTAATGGTGCATCAAATGTGAACCTCAATGTTAATGGAGTAAATCTCCAAAACTATAATTAATGCAGCTGTTAAAAAGGGCTATGAGAAGAGTCATGAAAAGGTTCAAGAAACCGAATGCTGCTTACTCTAAAAAACATGTCGCTGCTCATGAGAAGAGCTTTATTCATACTTCAAATGCGAAGGATAAACCAAACAAAATCATATATGGCAAGGAACCCCATTCTTTTTAGGATGTACTTAAAAGTACTTCGTCTCTTGGAAGTCAAGAGACTTCAATAACAAAAAGGGGCCATCAATTGCAGAATATTGTTGGATGACGTAGAAACCATTAGGTATATCAGTGGTTATGCTGGAAAGGACATGGTGAGGTATGCATCATAGTCATTCGAGGGCAATACCCTTAATTAGTGAGGACATTAATGAAGTCCACAAGAAAGATCCTCTTATACAATATGGATGGTCCAAGTTTTAAAGACCTTATTAGAATAACCTATTAGCCGTTTCACGAAATGGAAAAAGATGGAATAAGAATTTTCTGATTCTCGCCATAAAAGTTCTAGACTGTCGACAGTACGATACAAATTTTAATTCATTGGCTGAGATAGTACCTTATTCAGTCTACCCAAAAATCTAAGCTTAAACGCAAACAATCATTGGTGGTTAGCATCGGCAATAAGAGGGCACATTAAATTTTCAAAGTCTGCTTATTATAAAATCCATTATGGATCTACCTCAGTTACTCACGTTATGCAGATTAAGAAATAACCAGTCAAAGCTGAGACTGCCTAAAATTTGTCAAAGATTTTGCAGCTAAGTTTGAAAGGATTAAGAATGGAGGTGTTTAACCCTCCTGATGAATGATTAGAGGTAGTTCACGTTAATAATGACACCAGATAAATCCCTTATTGTGCTTTTATTTGTTACGTTTGGTTTCAGATGCTGCTAAGTCTCTTATAAAACCATAAGCTTAGCAAACTTTTAGAAACTTTCCCGTAAGAACCCCAGATGTTAAGTGTAAGGTAAAACTTACAGGCGAAACCATAAGAACCATTTCTTTTGTTCCTGTCAGAAACCTCCAATCGTAAGAATTCTAGAAGTATCCTCTCTCTAGAAGAAGTGCGTCAGCATATAATTGATATCTCTTTGATCTCTATCGATTGCGAATACCATACGGTATGATAAAAGCGCCACATGAGGATTGGTGTATCTTAATATGTTCCATAGATTGCTTCCATGCCTGATCAGTATGGAGGTTTAATGCATGGGACGACAAAGATATTCCGATGGTCATATGGTACTAAAGTCAGCTAATGGTATTCAAAGAAGATATCCAGAATGGAAGTTTTCAAGTAAATGTCCCCGATTAAGGAATTCGTGGACTTGTAATATAAATGTGTCACTTGTTTGACACAAGCAATGATGGATGAACTAAAGCCCGAGATTTGGAAAATCTTTGTAACCTCCTTGTGTCTTGATTATCTTCTCCTGAGATTACCCTGTTTACCTTCTGAGAGGCAAGTAGGGTTAAGATTTATATCCCATTTAGGGTTGTATTATTATGAAATCTCCAAGACGGCTAGTACCATCATTGGAAGAATCAAAACCCTGATTAAGTAAGTTTTAAAATAGAGGATTTATATAGCCTAAATCAATATTCTGAGAATTCGGTATAGTTAATTAAGAAAGACGGTTCATTTTTCTTATACATTTGATTACCGCAACACTAATTAGGCAACAATTAAGAATTGCCATCAGCTGCCCAGGATCATCGATTTGTTCGACTAACGACAGGGATTAGCTATTCCTTAAAATTAGTTTAAGCAGTGGATGGAATAACCATCTCACCTTAAGATAAGCTTTTCTATAATAGTTGATGTATAAGTATTAACGCTGCTCCTTGGGAGACCTTGTATAGATGGAATGTTAAACATCTAATGTTAGACAGAATATTTGTAAGTCCAATTATCAGGATCTGAAAGTTGCCTTGGAAACAACGAATAAGATCAAACAAATCCATAATCATCTGTAAGTTGCCAGTATTCGGCAGAAAATCAAGGATTTATGAAAGTAACAACCCACCTAAGTTCTTATTAAGGAATAAGGTTCAACAAAAGATATCACCCTGGAAGGGTGTGCCAATTTGTTAATTATCAGACTAGTTAAGCTCTGAATATATAAAATCATTCGAGGGAATCGAATATATCAAGATCAAATAGCTTATGAGCTAAAACCCATTTAAGGAGCTTTGTGGAACTCGCAATGTGACCCACACTAATGGTTTAAGGATATGTTTCCTCAATAAATCAAGAAGCATTATCACCTAATGATATGCAGATTAATGAAGATTTTTGGTTTGATGAGAAACCCGTATCAATTAAAGATCGGCAAAGTTAAGAAGCCCCAAAAGGATACATGTACCTATTATAGGGGTCAACTTGGGTGCTTGAAGAAGCCCCAAATATACTGTGGAAGTTAAGTCCATGATACATCAGAAAGTACTTCCAGCATTTTAGCAAATCTCGAGGTTGAGATTTCTTTTAAGGGGGTGAGGATGTAACACTTCATAAAATCACATCCAATGATGTATTGACACGTGTAATAAACCCTAATAGAGTCCAATATGGAATTTAAGGGACTAATTTTTTGAAAAATCGAAAACTTTGATTATAAAAGGACTGGAAGTGTTAACATACCTAAAATAAGTTTCTGAATAACCTCGTACGGTATTTATATTCACAAATGAGCCACTTGTTGATCGAGTGTAGCCATTTGCGTAATTAATTGAAAGTTTGCGCAATGAAGGGTTAAAAGCGTCAACATGTTAATTCTTATCTCTGAGTGACCTTTTAACAAACCGGGAGCTTCATGATATTTGATTATACTCTCGGGAATGCCAAATAATGGCCGTCTAAGGTTTTTATGCCTATAAGTAAAGTCACGCGCAACTTTGCAAGTTAGAGGGACTAAAAGTGTCAATATGTTTAATTATACCTCTGAATGACCTTTAAGTGAACCCGAAGCATCGTGATGTTCAATAATACTTTAAAGAATGCCTAATATGGATTAGATGAGGCTTCAATGCTATTAAATGATGAGATGCGCAAGTTTGCGCAATAGAGGGACCTAAAGCGTCAACTTTTGAATCTACTCCTTTCGGTGACCATTTAAGCAAACGGGAGTGTAGTAATATTTAAGTATATGCTTGGGAATGCCCATTATGGGCCATGGAACGCTTGGATATTATTAAACGACATTTCGCGCTACTTTGCACAATTAAAGGACTATTTGCGTCAAACTGCAAAAGTATGTCGATTCGTATGGTAACGGACCTTCCAGAATATGACCATGATTTAAACATACCCTATTTATCCTTTATATAGCTTAGATATAGGCTTGGAGCGGTTTGGTGCCCAAAAATAAACTTTTACGTCATGCAGGGACTAAAAGTGTCAAAAAGTGCACAAGTTTGCATTTTCGCGCATATTTTGCATTCTGAATATATCCGGACACCCAAAAATTTATGTAAGCACTAAAATATTTTATTTTAGTGTTTGGCTTGATAAAATTTCATTCATCGCGTAATTTGGACCGTTTTTCGCGTCCGTTCGTGTTTCGTCATAATTAGACGAACAACGTGACCGTACGACCAAACGAACCGACATCCGACATGTTTTTGAGCATGTTTCATGTCCCCTATGTGTGGGCATCATGGTGGAGCCTTGAAATATGGTTAACAGGCCTTATACGCGTCGGAAAAGCCTTTTGACATGTGCAGGGACTGTTCTTGTACTTCTGCCAAAGTTATGTCTGGTCTGGGCCAACCACACGGGCCGCGTATCCCACCAGGCATGCCTACGCAGGCCGCCTAACCTGCACAGATGCAGAAAACAGCTGCTGAACTTTGTTTTAGTTGCTGGTTTTACTAAAAGTGGTTTCTAAACTCACATATTCGAACCTAGGGGCTTGCCCACTGATTATTAAAACCACCTTACACTTGTAATGATCTGAATATAGCTCCCCGACACTTGTCGCGATCCTACGAGGTCCCAAAAAGTATATAAGGAGGTGGGTTTTTCACTTTCACCTCACACCTCCATTCATTTCTGCTTGTTCTCTGATTTTGGAGAGGATCTTGAACTCTTTTGAGAACCTCCCTCAGTCCTTTGGACTCTTGTAAGTATCCTTTCGTGCTTAGTTTAAATCGTTTAGCGTTTATAGCCGAAAAGTCAAGCGTTTTCGATAAATGCTTTGACTTTTAAATGGTTGAGCCATTGTTCGCAACGAACATGGCTACGTGACCGTAATTAGGTAGGTGTTAAACCCTCAAAAGGGCACCTCCTAATTACCACGTTTACTTAGTTAAATTGTCGGGTCAAATAAAAGTCAAACGGGTTAGTTTTAAATAAAAATTCATAACTATTAATATCAGAGCCATAAAATCAGTTTTCTCACTTTAATAACATGGTAAATATTAGTTGAACATCTCTAAGCATGATTCAACCCGACAAATCTAAGTATAGGCTCGGTTCGGAACCGAAAGGCGCAAAAGTTGACTTTTGCTTTGACTTTCAGTTCTGACCCGATTTAGCTTAGTTTAGATATGCCTTAGGATTCCATTAGGACCATATTATAGGTTAGTATAACCCTCCGAGGTTATACAACTTGGTTCCATAGAAATCCTAGTTCATGCATGTTTCCGTTAAATGCCTAAATGTTGACCGATATGCCCTTTTGACCCTAAAACGAGAATTTTTAAAAATGTGAGAAGACAATAATCTTTATTACTGATTTATAAATTTGTCCTTAAAATTTGACATCAGTTTGAGGTCTAGATTAGGAGTTATGCTCAATAGCGTAATTAGAAGGCTTTTTATTAATTTAACGGCGTAATTAGCATAAAGCCTATCTAAACCCAATTTTTGAAACCAAAATTTTTACCTACTGATATAAAATAATATTTTGGGATTTTTAAGGATTTTTATTTATTTTTAGGCTAAGCATAACATAGGGTTCTAGCTTTGATTCGGTAATTGCCGGTTTTGCCCTTTTGGCCCATAAAATGAGTTTTTCATAATATTTTGATACCAAACTTTTTGCTACTGATTTTATATCATAAGTAAAATATTGTGAACTTTATAAACTGATTAAAAACTCAGATTTCCTATTTAAAACCCGAAAATCGCTTAAAATCGACTTTTATGCGTTTTAAGCGCATAATATGAGTTAAAACTATTTTTGGCATATGAAACTTAATACATGCTGATGTTTTAAGTGAATTTATATATTTTAACAGTAAAGAAAAGTTTTAAACTCAGAATTCTAAATTTTGACATTTAAAGCTTATGTGAAATTACCAAAATGCCCTTCGGTGCATAGTTTGGTTATAATTAATAAATTTCACATATATGTAATACCATACTGATATAACTTATTAAAGTAAGTATTTTTACTGAATATATCAGACCTGAAACTCAGATTATTATTTAACCTCTCTTATAACCTTTAAAATGACCAAAATACCCCTACGGGGCATAAATTGGTTTTAAATTCGTTTTGGGCATAATGGAAGGTATCCTACTGATATCACAACATATTTAAGGCATATTAACTTAGGAAACCTGTTCATGACTCTTTTGGTTACCGTTACGCACTTTTCGCGTTCGGATCGGCTTATGTAACTAGTTTGCATAAATTAGCCGAAATGGGTCAAACCTTATCATTTTTATCTCAAAATCCAGAATATGTTTAGTTTACCCTTATTACATAAGTATACAAGCTTGTCGGGTCTAGACCACATTCTAATCCGGTTCTCGCTTAATCATGCGTTTTGAACCGTATCCTCCTTTAAAACTAACCGGTCTAAGCATAGGCTTAATTAAAGACCCGTTAGGAATCTAATAGGTTATTAAAAACCTTCGTTCCAGATTTAGGAGCCCAGTAAAAGCTATCTGTAGTTGCTGATTTGATATACGGCTGGGATTGAATTTATATTTAGCTCAGGTAAATACTTTTAACTTATTTTCCCTTATACGGGCTTGGGGTACGTATATAAAATACCGCTTGGTCGGGCATTGTTGATGCATGGAATGTCTGTTGACTTCGTCTACATCAAGTCTTAGGTCAATATAGGTCAACATAAAGTTTAGAAAGTCAAAATCATGAATTATGTTGTAGGTTCGCTTATGTGAACATATGTTTGTAGGAGGTCCGCTCATAGGGTCTTAACAGGTTCGCTTATAGGACATCAGGAGGTTCGCTTTTAGAATAATTGATGTAGGTTCGTGTGACAACCCGAACCCTCTGATCGTCGTGAGACGAGCTTATTATTATTATTATTATTATTATTATTATTATTATTATTATTATTATTATTATTATTATTATTATTATTATTAATATTATCGTTTTTTTTTTATATTGCCGTCATATTATTATTAAAATCGGGCCAGTTGGTTGAGTAAGACTCCTAATCGTTCAACGGGCTCACGCACTTGGGCTAGGCCCAAGCTAACTAACCTAAACCCTACTATTTAAGCATCCTTATAAACCCTAATCCCCTAACTATTCAGCCACACAACATCTAGACACACCCCCACTGCTTTCTCTTGTCCGACCAGGCGATCTCCGGCGACCGGAGCAATTTCCGGCGCCCCGGTTCTCCGGCACCACATTCTGACCGGCGATGACACACCCACAACAGCAGAGCTCCTCTATCTTACGCACGCCTCAGCCGCACAACCCCTCTCTCTCCCTCGTTCAGGTCTCCGGTGACGTCACCAGCGACAAGCACCGCTCACGACGGTGGCAGTAGGGATTCAGGCGACGGCAATGACGGCTGTCCCGACGAGTTTCACCGGTAACCCCTGTTCCCTTTATCCATTTCTTTTTATTTGAAAGATCGATGTTGACGTATGATGCTGGTGATGGCCGACGGCGGCTGTAGCCGCTGAAGATGAGGACAGCGGCGTCCGACAACGACGGTACGGTGGGTGGTAGCAGCAGAGGAGTTCCTCCGACAGAGCTTCGAGGTGACACGGCTGAGATGACGGAAAGGAACAGTGACATACACCCTCTCGATCCTCCCTAACCCTTGGTCAGTTTACTTTTATTTTGTGTCTTAATCTTGGCTAGCTGCTTGTTGTGATTATGTGCACAAAAGGTCCCAAAAATGGGTTCAGCTATTAAAAACAAATGTCACTGTTTGATTGGCTCAAAACATGAATGTGGTGTGATTTGAACAAGGATTTGATAATTGATTGGCACTCGTTATTACCTGATGTTCCGATATGTGATCTTTTTCCTTTTGCGATAATATACAAACTGTGAAACAGTAGTCTTGTGCAATATGGTTGTTTGGTGAAATAAGGCGTGTATGATGAATTGGCTGATGATAGGGTTTTGGTAAAAATTCTTGTAACAAACTGTTAACTTAGAACATGACATATGTTTGTTGATTAGTTTTAAATCATGGTTGTGATATGGATTGATTGAATAAATGTTGAAATATGGTTAGTTGTAATAGGTATGGATGGAGTAGTGATGATTCGTTTATGTTCATGATATGTTTTATGGTGATGTTGTGAGCATGATAATATGTTTTGATGGAAATTTATAGTATTAGATCCATTTATGATGAATAATGAACTGTTTGAATGATATGAAAATATTTGAAATATGTTGGTTTTGATCTGATTTGTGCACGAAAAAGACAAACAAACATGTTTATGCAATATTAGTGGATAGTACATATTTGTTTCATGAAAATGCATTTCTATTGGTTCGTGCAAGGTGACAGGTTCTAGAAAGTCTTCATGTGCACGTAATCACGGTTGCGAGTCGGAACCTTTGGTTGCTACTCGAAACCACGCATGACCAGTCGAAACCTCCCAGTTGCGAGTCGCAATCAGCACGCATCAAACCTGGTTGCGAGTCGCAACCACACCCGCTATGTCGCAATCTCCGGCTACGAGTCGTAACCAAAGCGTGACGGACCGAGACCGCAGTTGCGAGTCGCAACCTCGGTTGCGAGTCGCAACCACCTTAGTTTCGACTGGGCTGTTTTATGTTATTGGGCCTTAACTGTTTGTTTTGGGCTTCAACTGTTGGGCCTCCTGTTGACTGGACTTCATTTTGATCTACTACTGTATGTATGTATGTTACTGTTTGTAATTCTGCCAGTTAACTGTTTGTATACATGCAATACTATACGTGTTTACTTGTACCCAACCTGACCCATACTTGGTAACCATGCTAGGACGTGGTGACCAACATACTTAACCAAGTAACGTATCATACCGAGCAACCCAAGGTGAGTTCACAACTTAAAAGCATGCGTCCCGGTGGTTTGGGACACGAGACTAACCAACCCTATCCCCTGGTAAAGGGGGATACTATTCACTTTCCTTCCCTAGTTATTGGGAAACAAACTTACTTTATCTTCCCTTGTATTGGGAAACCTTTTTAGTTAATTACTGTTTATACGGAATGCAACTAACGGCACTAAACGCAACTCTATCACTCAAGTCCCTACTACATAATACCGATTAGTCGCCGGTGCCAGGCGAACGGGTTATTAGTTGATAGCGCTATTTAGGTCTTACCAGCCTCACACCGTGCCATGGTATGGGATCGGTCGTGAACTAATGTACTCAGGCATCCGTCAATGATGATAGAACATTGACATCGGGGCATCCTGCGGAAACGCATTCGGTTACCTAGTGTTCGGTATTGGAAAAACAGTTTAGTCGCTAACTTTTGGGGTAGCTCCCCATGACATGTATAAACGGATAAATTAACTGGTGAAACAAGTTTTTGGTAATTAAAACTGGACAACTAGTGAACTCACTCAGCATTATTGTTGACCCCTTTACTGCATGCTTTGCAGGTGGCCAGTGACTGGAGCAGCTACTTGGGATGTGTAGTGGTCGTCTGCCCGTGTGTTGGGCATTTATTATGCTTACTTTATGAACCTTGTTTAAAACTGTTAATTATGCTTCCGCTACATTTACTCTGAACTTAAAACTTTGAACACTGAACTTGTTAATTGCTAATCTCATGGTTAGTAAGTGTTACTTTTGTTATCAACTTAATTAGTCAGTATAATTGGTGGCTGGATCCTGGTCAGTCACGCCCTCGAAGCGGGTGTTATCCGCAGGTGGATTTTGGGGGTGTGACAGATTGGTATCAGAGCCATTGGTTATAGTGAACTTGGTTTTAAAAAAAAAAAAAAAAAAAAAAGGGAAAATCTTTTTGAGAAAAACCAGACTATAACCCGTGACTCGTGACGACACTACACTCCAAGTACAAGGCTCGACTTATCTGACCTCATAGCTCGGACCAGTGTTTACTTATTTGCTTACCTTATGTTTCCTGATATGCTATACATACTAGTGTGCTTAATTAGATAGATACACCTCTCTCTTCTATCTCATTCTCGCTACTTTACGACATCACACTCATACTGTGTTTTCTGTGAATTTATCGTGTTGATAACCTCTGTTTGGCACTCGAGTTTGGGGAACCATTTGACACGAGTTAGGAGGAACTGAGATGAGCATGCAAATCACAATATTATTGTGGGTGCACACATAATAATAATGTGGGGTGCATGCGAGTCCCAGTAAGGCTTAACAAGTGAAAAAGGGGTTCCGTTTCGTTATTTGTATGATGAGAGACACAACAGTCCGTAGGAGCCGTAGCAGTGACTGTCTCCTACTCGAACACGATCTTTTCACTTCTCACTGCACCCTTTCGAAACTCGAGGCTATCGAGTATTACCTGAACACCCATATGAACGCCTAGCGAACTGTGTAGAACATTAGGTGTTTGTACGAACATCCCCGGGTTGGAAGTTGAAACGACAATGATTGGTCTATATCCTTCTCACCCTTTCATTGACCATGAAATTGTTTCCCCTAATTCCTCGTTACATGGTTAATCCTTATACAAGTTGAACTTTATACCATAGCACGCCCCGAAACCCGGCAAAGTGATATCTTTCTTACAAACCAGTGTGTTTGAAAGCGTGGCAAGACGAAGACACGAGCCAGTCAACCCACCGACGAGTCCTGTGATCTAAATGCTTATCTTATCCTTCATTTGCCATAACCGTTATTCCTTGACGACTTTTCTAATTCTACGAATCCTTTCACTTGCTTCCGTATGAATCGATGTTTATTGCTTAAGACGGTATCCTCACTTCTATCGTTTCTTTATTACGGCATCCACGTTTCTTCATATGGAAACCATGACCTGATTTCTCTCCAGATTTATGAATTCAGCAAGATAGACCGTTAGTCGACAAACCTCATAAACCCTGAAATATGGCAAGATCTACCTCAATCATGCCTTTTCGAAAGCCTGTTTCCGCAGTTTCACATCAACCCCCCCCCCCTCGACGATGCAAGAACTACTTCAAACTCATTTGCATGGCTTAGACTAATCCGCTCGAACTTGATTCCCTACCGATCTGAGAAATCATATCCTGCTAGACGTCTCTGTAGACGTTAAAACCTACAGACCCGCACGACGACCATCCTTCTCTAGCTATTTCATTTTGCGCTAACTATATCGACGTAACACCTCTTATCAGCAAGCAACGTTCTTGATTCTAAACCCCCATAGCTTGAGTACGACCAGCTACCTCATTGACACTTGATAAATCTCTATTGCTGATCCCAAAGCTGTCATGCTTTGTCTCAAGTTGAACGCAACAGTTATGACTTCCCTTCTTGCATTATCCCGCTACTCGTGTTGCGATTCACGGATTCCATGAACCTTATCCTACTCTACTCTGCACAAATCCTCGTTTGAACAAACTACTTCCTATGAATGTTACTCGTTGGAGCGACGAGCCAAGGATACCCCAGGGGTAACGGGTATCGCAAGCACTGTTCATCGAACTCGATACGATTAATACCTAGCTACGACACTCGAATTTATTCTATCCTGTCAGAATTCGACACTTGTTCTTTTGACGACGTCCGAACCTATTCCGAGAACCAGTGGGAATCAGGACGACTCCTAGGCTCTACCCTGGTACTTCTACAACGCAACCCGCCTAGCGCTAAGTTTCCAACGCACAACCTTTTTAACGTCGCAAAAGCCCGCTTTCTCTCGACCATACACGAAACCCCCCACGATTTTGACCCGAAAGAGTATCATCTGACATTAGGAAGGTGCACAATAATCCACAACTCCAGCAATTGAAAGATGTTCTATGAGGTGCTTCTATCTTACCTTATCCTATCCAAGGCATTGGTGAAATGTCTGCTTGTATCGTTGCGCAACCAAGGAAACCGATAAGTTTTCGAACCTACAACCACCTACTTAATAGAAGTAGCCGTGGGGGCATGGAGTGCCAACTTCTATCACTTTTGATTGAAACCTACGTTCTGTACCCGATTCGTTTCAGACTGAATACAAAAACCTTTGGCTTACAGTTAGACATGAGCACCGTGTATCGCCCACAAACTGGTGGTCGGGCCGAACGCCCCATCCAAACACTCAAAGGCATGTTGAGAATATGTGTATTGACCTTAGATACGAGTGACACCCCCTTTATGTAGAGATCTCTTCTAACAACTGCTACCGCACTAACATTCAGGCAACACAATTTGAGGCATTGCACGAACGCAGATGCCGGTCACCCCTATGTTGGGCGGAAGCCAAACTTCCGGCCCAAAACTTGCACTTGACACAACGGGTAGGATTGCCCAGGACAGACAACGCATGGCGGCAGCTCAAAACCGTCAGAAAGGCTACGCGGATAAGCGTAGGAAACCTCTAGGATTCCTAGTCGAAGACAGGGTTCTACTTAAAGTTTCACCCTGGAAGGGTGTGGTATGTTTTGACTAAACAAACTTAATCCGCAATATGTTGAACCATTCGAAATTACCGAGAGGATCGGTAAGGTAGCTTTACAGACTGAACCTGCCTGATGAGCTGAGTGCAGTACACAACGTCTTTCACGTGCATAATCTGCAGAAGTGCCTGTCGGACGAAACATTAGTTGTTCTTTTTATAGAAACTGGTGATCAGCAACAAACTACGCTTCGCTAAGGAACCGGTTGAGATCAAGGATCAAGAAATCAACACCCTCGAGCGTAGTGTAACCAACAGACCGAGTTCGTTGGAACTCACGCGGTGGCCCAGAGTTTACCTGGGAACGGGAAACCAGAGGATGCGCATGTATCCCCAGTTGTTTGCAAACGTTACTTCCAGCACTGAGGCTACAGCTGAATTTTGGGAAGAAAATTCAAAACCAACAGGGGGTGATGTGACACCCCACGAAAACGTTTAAACACACTAGCTTGTCAGTGGCTGTGCGCTAAATTTCGGGACGAAATTTCTTGAACTTGGGGATAATGTGACACTTCGAGTTTTCCTGTGCGTTACTTGGATGTTATAATTAAATTTGTGAAATTCTACTATGCGAGATACGTACAAACTCTGTGGATCTTGTGCTACGTGATTTCTTCGTGCTACGTGATTTTATGTGCTATGTGGCTTACTTGTTCATTTTGTAGACTTCCGTGAAACTGCTTGTATCTACGTATGGTAATGGAGCCTAGGTATACATTGGGAGCGTAGAGTATGACGTTGCTTAAATTTCGAGGACGAAAATTCCTGTAACATGGGGAGAATGTGACAACCCGAACCCTCTGATCGTCGTGAGACGAGCTTATTATTATTATTATTATTATTATTATTATTATTATTATTATTATTATTATTATTAATATTATCGTTTTTTTTTTTATATTGCCGTCATATTATTATTAAAATCGGGCCAGTTGGTTGAGTAAGACTCCTAATCGTTCAACGGGCTCACGCACTTGGGCTAGGCCCAAGCTAACTAACCTAAACCCTACTATTTAAGCATCCTTATAAACCCTAATCCCCTAACTATTCAGCCACACAACATCTAGACACACCCCCACTGCTTTCTCTTGTCCGACCAGGCGATCTCCGGCGACCGGAGCAATTTCCGGCGCCCCGGTTCTCCGGCACCACATTCTGACCGGCGATGACACACCCACAACAGCAGAGCTCCTCTATCTTACGCACGCCTCAGCCGCACAACCCCTCTCTCTCCCTCGTTCAGGTCTCCGGTGACGTCACCAGCGACAAGCACCGCTCACGACGGTGGCAGTAGGGATTCAGGCGACGGCAATGACGGCTGTCCCGACGAGTTTCACCGGTAACCCCTGTTCCCTTTATCCATTTCTTTTTATTTGAAAGATCGATGTTGACGTATGATGCTGGTGATGGCCGACGGCGGCTGTAGCCGCTGAAGATGAGGACAGCGGCGTCCGACAACGACGGTACGGTGGGTGGTAGCAGCAGAGGAGTTCCTCCGACAGAGCTTCGAGGTGACACGGCTGAGATGACGGAAAGGAACAGTGACATACACCCTCTCGATCCTCCCTAACCCTTGGTCAGTTTACTTTTATTTTGTGTCTTAATCTTGGCTAGCTGCTTGTTGTGATTATGTGCACAAAAGGTCCCAAAAATGGGTTCAGCTATTAAAAACAAATGTCACTGTTTGATTGGCTCAAAACATGAATGTGGTGTGATTTGAACAAGGATTTGATAATTGATTGGCACTCGTTATTACCTGATGTTCCGATATGTGATCTTTTTCCTTTTGCGATAATATACAAACTGTGAAACAGTAGTCTTGTGCAATATGGTTGTTTGGTGAAATAAGGCGTGTATGATGAATTGGCTGATGATAGGGTTTTGGTAAAAATTCTTGTAACAAACTGTTAACTTAGAACATGACATATGTTTGTTGATTAGTTTTAAATCATGGTTGTGATATGGATTGATTGAATAAATGTTGAAATATGGTTAGTTGTAATAGGTATGGATGGAGTAGTGATGATTCGTTTATGTTCATGATATGTTTTATGGTGATGTTGTGAGCATGATAATATGTTTTGATGGAAATTTATAGTATTAGATCCATTTATGATGAATAATGAACTGTTTGAATGATATGAAAATATTTGAAATATGTTGGTTTTGATCTGATTTGTGCACGAAAAAGACAAACAAACATGTTTATGCAATATTAGTGGATAGTACATATTTGTTTCATGAAAATGCATTTCTATTGGTTCGTGCAAGGTGACAGGTTCTAGAAAGTCTTCATGTGCACGTAATCACGGTTGCGAGTCGGAACCTTTGGTTGCTACTCGAAACCACGCATGACCAGTCGAAACCTCCCAGTTGCGAGTCGCAATCAGCACGCATCAAACCTGGTTGCGAGTCGCAACCACACCCGCTATGTCGCAATCTCCGGCTACGAGTCGTAACCAAAGCGTGACGGACCGAGACCGCAGTTGCGAGTCGCAACCTCGGTTGCGAGTCGCAACCACCTTAGTTTCGACTGGGCTGTTTTATGTTATTGGGCCTTAACTGTTTGTTTTGGGCTTCAACTGTTGGGCCTCCTGTTGACTGGACTTCATTTTGATCTACTACTGTATGTATGTATGTTACTGTTTGTAATTCTGCCAGTTAACTGTTTGTATACATGCAATACTATACGTGTTTACTTGTACCCAACCTGACCCATACTTGGTAACCATGCTAGGACGTGGTGACCAACATACTTAACCAAGTAACGTATCATACCGAGCAACCCAAGGTGAGTTCACAACTTAAAAGCATGCGTCCCGGTGGTTTGGGACACGAGACTAACCAACCCTATCCCCTGGTAAAGGGGGATACTATTCACTTTCCTTCCCTAGTTATTGGGAAACAAACTTACTTTATCTTCCCTTGTATTGGGAAACCTTTTTAGTTAATTACTGTTTATACGGAATGCAACTAACGGCACTAAACGCAACTCTATCACTCAAGTCCCTACTACATAATACCGATTAGTCGCCGGTGCCAGGCGAACGGGTTATTAGTTGATAGCGCTATTTAGGTCTTACCAGCCTCACACCGTGCCATGGTATGGGATCGGTCGTGAACTAATGTACTCAGGCATCCGTCAATGATGATAGAACATTGACATCGGGGCATCCTGCGGAAACGCATTCGGTTACCTAGTGTTCGGTATTGGAAAAACAGTTTAGTCGCTAACTTTTGGGGTAGCTCCCCATGACATGTATAAACGGATAAATTAACTGGTGAAACAAGTTTTTGGTAATTAAAACTGGACAACTAGTGAACTCACTCAGCATTATTGTTGACCCCTTTACTGCATGCTTTGCAGGTGGCCAGTGACTGGAGCAGCTACTTGGGATGTGTAGTGGTCGTCTGCCCGTGTGTTGGGCATTTATTATGCTTACTTTATGAACCTTGTTTAAAACTGTTAATTATGCTTCCGCTACATTTACTCTGAACTTAAAACTTTGAACACTGAACTTGTTAATTGCTAATCTCATGGTTAGTAAGTGTTACTTTTGTTATCAACTTAATTAGTCAGTATAATTGGTGGCTGGATCCTGGTCAGTCACGCCCTCGAAGCGGGTGTTATCCGCAGGTGGATTTTGGGGGTGTGACAGTTCGCTTTTGTAGCAGTCCCTTGGAGCGAACCTACTCACACTATAAATACCTGATGTTTGTGATTCATTTGTAACGTTGGAGCGGACCTAGACCATTGCTTGTGGAACGGAACTCTGTCAAATTGTAATCAGAAAGCAATAAGAAAGAAGAAATTAGAAAGGAATAGCTGTTGTAACTTCACATATACTGATTCCGCCTTTATATACGAAGATGAACTACCTTGACTGACTTTAGGGTCAAACAACGGTCCAACAAGTGGTATCAGAGCTCAGGACGAGGAGTTCATACTACTACAGCTTGATTCTACCAAATTCTCTGATTTCTACTCTCTTTCTTTCATACTTTTTCGATTTGAAGTGGTTCCTACGGGTGAAATTGTCTGATTTTTGAGTATTACGTGCGGAACATACAATTAACAAACCCTAGAAAGTTTTAGGTTAAAACTCGGCTTAAAAATGGTTAAAATTGGGTAAATTGTGAGATCCGCTTTTACGGACTTCGAGAGATTCGCTCGAAAGACACAACAGGTTCGCTTGCAATAATCAATCTGGTCCGCTTTTTCAGACAACTTTGCTGTTAGGTTCGCTCGAACGGACATATTCTGGTCCGCTCGAACATACTTTTCAGGTTCGCTCATCTGTTCAAGTAATAGATTCGCTCATCAGGTCCGCTCGAACGGATATTACCTGATTCGCTCATTAGTACATAATCTGATCCGCTCGAACGAACCTTGTAGACTCGCTCATCCGAACATAATTCAGTTCGCTCATTTGAACAAGTGTAGGTTCGCTCGAACTGATACTTACCAGGTCCGCCTATTTGGACATAACCTGGTCCGCTTATTTGTCACAATTGCTGATAGTTTTGATTTCGCTCGAGTGTTCATTGTGATTGTTATTTTGAGTGATCTTGTTTGATTGTACAAAACTTGGCAAAAATGTTTGATGAACAAGAAAACAAAAATCTTGAAAATTTGAATAACTGGACTAAGGAAGCTTGGTATGAGATGAAATATGGTAAGGATGTTTATGTAAAAAGATACGAAAATTTCTTGTGTATGAAGAATGAATCGATGGAGATGTTGAAAGAAAGGTTTTATGAGTTAATCATCAAATTAGAAAAACATAAGGTTTGGCATTCAAATGATGAAAGAATTTTAAAATTTGTTGATGCTTTACCTTTGGAGTGGGATAAATTCGTGAATGGACTGAAACGGGATTCTAGTTTATCACGCTATGATTTAAGAAGTTTCATCAATACAATAACAAATCATAGGCTTCCTGAAAATTCAAATAAAAGGAAACTATTGGATGAAATAAAAGAAGAATCAGGAAAGATAGATTTGAATGTAATCATTGAAATGAGAAAACGAATCGATGTGTGTCTTGCAGCAAAGAATAATATGAGATACAATATTAAGAGGGGTTGTTATATTGATGAAAGTTCGAATCCTCTTAATTTTGTTAAAATTTTTTGTGCAGGTACATACAAGATGGAAACAAAGAAAGAAGCTGATGATGGAAAGATGAATGGAAATTGCTCGAAATGTGAAAAATCAGAAACAGACAATGTCAAACTTCTGAAGGATGTAGAGAGTTTGACATTGGAAAACAAAACTTTGAAGATCGAGAAGAAAGCTGATGATGAACAGATGTTGAGTTTGCGCCTGAACTGCGAAAAATTGAGATCTGATAATGATAAACTTTTAAAGATTGTTGAGAGTTTATCATCAGAAAACAAAATTTTGAAAGAAAATGAAAAAGGTTTTGAAAGCAAAAGAAAATCTTCAGAAGATGAAGATTTCTGGATAAAATTGGAAAACAGAAATCTGAAAGAAAATGAAACAAGATTTCAAGAACAGTTAAAAGTTTTGGAAAATGAAAAATCTGTTCTTGAAAATCTTAAAATTGAAAATGAAAATTTTATCAAGTTCTATCTTGAAAGAATCTCTCAGCTTGAAAAAGAAGCTGCGAATTCAAGAAACAAGATTGATGAACTTGAAAAGAAATTGAAAGGTTTTGTGATTACATCAGATAGTTTGAATTTTCCCTGTCCAAAACCGGTCAATTCTGTTCCAATAAGTGACAAAGTCGAAATTGAAGATTGTGATGACAAATCTGATGATGAAAAAGAAAAAGAAGAAAAAAGAAAAACATTTTTGAAATTAAATGAAATGTTTAAAAATACTGTTTTACATTCTACTGAGAAAGGTGAATGCTCAACGCAAAAGCCTGTAAAGAAGAGTGTGGAACAGAAACAAAAAGATAAAAAATCGAAAAATTTTCAAAAAGAAAATAAAAGCTCATCAGATCAATCATCCAATCATTATAAAAAATCACAAAAATTTAAAAATGAAAACTTACAAAATGTTGGTAATAAGTGGTGCAGGTTTGACCACAGTGCTCAAATGCCAAATCAAAGATACAAGAAGAGAAATGACTACCACAAGGCAACTCAATGCTATGATTTAAGTGTGTGGTATGAAAATGGTGTATGATATGAAAAAGAGAACAGGTATGATAACAGAGTGTGTTATTCTTGTGGCTATCAAGGACACATTGCTGTTAACTGCCAAAGCCGGAGATTTGAAACAAGAAGGTGTTATAATTGTCATATCAAAGGACATATTGCCAGAGATTGCCCGAGAAGATCGATGGGAAGATCAAGGGTTGAATATCAGAAATTGGCAAAGAAACCAGTCAATGTCAAGCCTAAGGAACTGAGAGTTTCAGACAAGAAAGTCAAAGAACAGAAGGTCCAAGAACCTAAAGTTCAAGAAAAGAAAGTGAAGCTTTCACAAGGGCAGAAAGACAAACTGAGAAAGAAGAGGACGAAAGCACGAGAGTATCTCGAAAGGATTTTGTCCTCGGGTTCACCGGACAGATCGAATAAGAGTTCTGTTGAATCAACTCCCTCGATTGCAAAGTCAAGCAAGGTGAATTCATCAGATACAAATCTGAGGACGAAAGAGGAGATAAAGAAGAAGGTAAAATTTGGTGGCAATGAATCTGTTTCTTCGGAGATAAAGGAGCCACATGTCGGCGATGAATCTGACAGATCAAAGTCAGACAAGCCACATTCAGGAAATGATTCTGGTTCGTCAAAACCAGAAGAGCCAAGTTTTGAGGTAAAATTGTCAAAAACACCCAAGGCTGGTCAGGCTTGGGTGAATCTATTCAAGTAGAAAAACCTGACTTGCCAGAGTTCCCAGGTTGGTAAGCGTGGAACATGAATCGGCATATTTCTTGAGAAATTTCACTCTGGTGATTTTTCGTCTTACATGAGGTAAATCAGGGACATTAATTTGTACTTGATTTTCTACAAGTGATGTTTGAAATTTAAAATTGAAATTGTTAAATCTGTCAAGTGATTAAAGAAAAACAATGTGATGAAAGAACCCCAAATTTGTGAAATGACACACAAAACTAATTTTCCGGAAAAACCATTTTAATTAAAACAAACTTAAGTGTTTTGAAATCTAAATGGGAAAATAGTTTGTTGTCAGCGGGAGTTCTGATTTTCATGCCAAATGAATGGCGAATTGAAGTGATTCGATATCAGTTTGTCATTTTATTTATACAGTTTTCAAATTTTCCTTGAAAATCAAAATTGAAACATATTTTGATTTTAGGGGGAGAAAAATTTAACAAAAAATTAGAAAATTTGAAAATGTAAAAAACATTGAAAAATTAAAAATGAGTTTTGGTGCAAATAGGGGAAATGATAGTACATCAGCTAGACTGGCATAGTACGCTAAAGATTTGTAATGTATAAATGCAATTAAGCAGTCTTGCTAAAGATGTGTCGATAGGTTTTCACAGAATTAGTAGATCAGTTTGGGATATAAACATAAATTTCACTTGCGTCTACGTGGGGAACACCTCCAGGATATATAGGTAACCCCTGAAATCCTGTTTGAAGGGTCTCATATTCTGAGATACTAGGTCTTTATACTCAGTGATATCTGGGGTATTATTCTGGGACTTCTGCTGTATGGAAGTACTGACCTAGTCCCCGAATAATACTTTCTGCAAATGCTTGAAACATAGCATCGCCCTCAGCAATTTGATTAAACAATAAAATTGATAATCTTTGCTATTGTAACAAAAGATCCTCTAAAGGGGACCCACTTAAAGTCGAAGCCGTCATCTCTCTGCGTATACGGAAGTATCGACCTGAGCTCTCACGGCCCTCGCACATAACCCCTTAACAGATATCAGCTGTGGTATACTCACCTGTAAGACTGAATACTGGGGTCTGGATACGGGAGTATATACTGAGGTGGGACACATGTAGATGTTTAAGTTCTAAAACACTAAATCTGTATCCCGAACAGGTTGAACATTTTGTGAGAATTTAAGTGGATCAATATATCGACAATCAACGCGAACTGTTCAAAAGCTTAAAATGAAATAACAGCTTAACGATGCTAGTGTCTAGTCGATAGCTGATATGATCCTCTTGCACGAACTCACAAAAATATTATCTGTATATATTTGTTTACTGCATTTCATTCATAAACAAAAAGTCAAAAAGATTTTTGACAGCTGATGTTGAAGAGCTGATATTCAAAATTCGAGTGCTAAACATGATGAACAGGATTGGGAGAATAAATTGAAAACTTTGAATGTCATATACAAATATTTTGAAAGATTGTGTGTGTTTAGTTAATCAAGGTCATTCATTTGAACTTGATGTAACTAATGTGTTTGTTGTAAATGATGTCTACCAGTAAGTTTACTAAATTCAATTGTCATAAATTTGTAAAACTTATGTTACGGTAGAGAATGTGCAGGTTAAACAGGTTTGAACTTCATCAGTCCCAACGGAAGCTAACTATCAAAGTTTGAACCAGATATCTCAGATTCTAGCATATTGAAAGGGGGATTCAATGAAAGGGGGAGTCTGGATCAATAGTCAAAAGGGAAGATGGAAGTCAGAGTTAGGTGGTGATCCTAAAACCTGTGAAGTATGCTTAAGATAAGAAGACAAAGAGTTGGAGAAAAGACCAAGACTGAAGACTCAGGAGCTGAAGACTACGTCAACATCCAAGGGGGAGTCTGTTGATGCACGGAATGTCTGTTGACTTCGTCTACATCAAGTCTTAGGTCAATATAGGTCAACATAGGGTTTAGAAAGTCAAAATCATGAATTATGTTGTAGGTTCGCTTATGTGAACATATGTTTGTAGGAGGTCCGCTCATAGGGTCTTAACAGGTTCGCTTATAGGACATCAGGAGGTTCGCTTTTAGAATAATTGATGTAGGTTCGCTTTTGTGACAGTCCCTTGGAGCGAACCTACTCACACTATAAATACCTGATATTTGTGATTCATTTGTAACGTTGGAGCGGACCTAGACCATTGCTTGTGGAACGGAACTCTGTCAAATTGTAATCAGAAAGCAATAAGAAAGAAGAAATTAGAAAGGAATAGCTGTTGTAACTTCACATATACTGATTCCGCCTTTATATACGAAGATGAACTACCTTGACTGACTTTAGGGTCAAACAACGGTCCAACAGGCATTGAATCTTTGATCGTATGAAGGTTAATTTATTGAGATGACCTGTTTAAATTGTTTTGTTTGCGTAAAGCCTTTGGGGGTTTAATGACCATGTCCCGGATATCCTTGGAATCATTCACAGAAATGGCTACGACCTTAGCACGGGGTGTAGGCGTACACCTGCCAGTGCATATATATAAATAATGAGATATAACCGCCGGTTACGAGAATAACTCACCGCGGGACTGTATCATGTGGTGTGTATATTAATCTTTAACCCGGTGTTCAGCCCGGGCTACTGAACGCATAATGTGACACCTCGGATCTTTCCGGATAACCTTTCGATGTAACAAATGTGTACGTAATCGACTAACAGTAAAAAAAATGTATGAAAAACTATTTGTTATTATGTGCCGATTTACTTATGTGTATGTATATATATATATATACGTGTGTTATATTAACGAGCCGAAACCACAACCAAACCCGAGACCCGACTCGAGACTTAGGCCGGTTGGGCCTTGTGACCGAGAAACCCAATCCGGAATCCCCCTAGCCCAACTCGGAACATTATATAAACCAACCCACCCCTCCCTAAACCATTTTACACTCTCCTCTCACACTCTCATCTCTCACACTAAACCCTAAAACCCTTACTAACACCAACATCCACCATCACCTTCTTCCTACTCGGAACCAAGCTCTCGGGCCAACCAACATCAAGAAACTCTCGAATCCTAGCTCTCGGACCAACCACATCATCATCCGGTTAGTGTGTCTTATGTGTTTACCATGATTTTTGCTTTGTGTTAGAATGTGTGATGATGATATATGATATAAATGGTTGGGTAAATGATCTTTTCGCATGATGGTTGATGATTAAAAAGCTTGCTTAGATGATTTAGGGTGAATGATCATGAAATGTATGATATCCGATTTGTTATGATTTTTGGTTAGAAGTTCATGATAGGTGTTATTGATTACATGTTTCGGATTGTTGTTGTCCGGTTATTAATGAGGGTCCGGTTAGATGTTTTTAGGCATAGTTTTTGGGTTTAAATGGTGATGTTGCTGATGATGATTATAGTTGCTGAAAATAGGATTGTTGCTTATGAGATATTTCTTGAATAAAATGAAGAACAGTTTGAATGTTACAAAATATTTTCAAATATGCTGATTTTGATCCAAATTTGTGCACAAACCGACCAACAGACATGTTTAGTGGCTTAGAACACTGATTTCATGAAATAGCAATTCCATTGGGTCGTACACTGCAGGTTCTAGAAGGGATTGCCATGCACGTTATCACGGTTGCGAGTCGCAACCTTTGGTTGCTACTCGAAACCACACATGACCAGTCGAAACCTCCCAGTTGCGAGTCGCAATCAGCACGCATCAAACCTAGTTGCGAGTCGTACCCACAGCTGCTAAGTCGCAATCTCCGGTTACGAGTCGTAACCAAAACCGTGACGGACCGAGACCGCAGTTACGAGTCGCAACCTCGGTTGCGAGTCGCAACCACCTTAGTTTCGACTGGGCTGTTTTGTGTATTGGGCTTTGACTGTTTTGCTGTTTTGGGCCTTAACGGTTGGGCCATCTATTGTTTGGGCTGTTTACTGACCTGCTACTGTTTGTATGTCTACATGTTACTGTATGTATACGTGTTCACTTGTACCCGACTTGACCCATGCTTGGTAACCATGCTAGGACGTGGTAACCAACGAGCTTAACCAAGTAACGTATCTTACCGAGCAACCCAAGGTGAGTTCACAACTTAAAAGCATGCGTCCCGGTGGTTTGGGACACGAGACTAAAGCAACCCTATCCCCTTGTAAAGGGGATACCATTTACATTCCTTCCCTAGTTATTGGGAACAAACTTACTTTTCCTTCCCTTGTCATTGGGAAACCTTTTAGTTAATTACTGTTTATACGGAATGCAACCAACGGCACTAAACGCAACTCTATCACTCAAGTCCCTACTACATAATACCGATTAGTCGCCGGGGCCAGGCGAACGGGTTATTAGTTGATAGCGCTATTTAGGTTTTACCAGCCTCACACCGTGCCATGGTATGGGATCGGTCGTGAACTAATGTACTCAGGCATCCGTCAATGATGATAGAACATTGACATCGGGGCATCCTGCGGAAACGCAAACGGTTACCTAGTGTTCGGTATTGGAAAAACAGTTTAGTCGCTAACTTTTGGGGTAGCTCCCCATGGCATGTATAAACGGATATATTAACTGGTGAAACAAGTTTTTGGTAATTAAAACTGGACAACTAGTGAACTCACTCAGCATTATTGTTGACCCCTTTACTGCATGCTTTGCAGGTGGCCAGTGACTGGAGCAGCTGCTTGGGATGTGTAGTGGTCGTCTGCCCGTGTGTTGGGCATTTATCATGCTTACCTTATGAACATTGTTCAAAACTGTTTAATTATGCTTCCGCTACTTTTTACTCTGAACTTAAGACTTTGAACTCTAAACTTAACACTTGCTAATCGTATGGTTAGTAAGTATTGCTTTTGTTATCAATTTAATTATTCGGTATAATTGGTGGCTGGATCCTGGTCAGTCACGCCCTCGAAGCGGGTGTTATCCGCGGGTGGATTTTGGGGGTGTGACAGATTGGTATCAGAGCCATTGGTTATAGTGAACTTGGTTTTAAAAAGGGAAAAATCTTTTTGAGAAAAACCAGACTATAACCCGTGACTCGTGACGACACTACACTCCAAGTACAAGGCTCGACTTATCTGACCTCATAGCTCGGACCCATAGTTACTTGCTTAATTGTCTTATGTTTTCTGCTTTACTATACGTACTAGTTGCCTGATTAGATAGATACATCTTCTCTCTTCTATCTTATTCTCGCTATCACGCACTCATACTATGTTTTCTGGTTATGAAGACAATGAGTGGACGCGGACGAGGAAACGTCAACATGACTCAGGCTCAGTTCACTAACCTGCTCAACACTGTGGCTGCGGCTTTCGCAGCTCACCCTATAGGTAAACTCGTTGTTTTAGGATGTTTAGATCCTACCGCCACATCGTCTTTTCGCCTCTAAACCTATTTCGCTTCACTCCTCACAACAGGTCAGCCTGCACCTGTGCAACAACGTGTCTGTACCTTCAAGACCTTCATGGATTGCAAGCCTCTTCCGTTCAGTGGCACTGAGGGTGCCATAGGACTCCTACACTGGATCGAGAAGGTCGAAGCTGTCTTTGCTGTCTGCGAATGTCCCCCTGCTAATTGGGTGAAGTTTGCTACTGGTACTCTTGAGGGAAGCGCACTTTCATGGTGGAAGGCGCAAATTCAAATGCTTGGTTTGGAGACTGCTAACGCTACTGCGTGGGAAGATTTCAAGGATATGATCAAGGAAGAGTACTGTCACAGGGATGACATCCACAAGCTTGAGAATGAGTACTATGAACTCAAGATGGTTGGGTCAGAGATTGAGACCTACACCAAGCTGTCCAACGACTATGCTGCTCTTTGTCCAAACATGTCTCGACCTATGTATCGAAGGATCGAACTGTACATCAAGGGTCTGGCTCCAGAAATCCGAAGCCATGTAACTTCAGCCAACCACACTACCATTCAGCCGATCGTTCGACTTGCTCACAAACTTACTGATCAGGCTGTGGAAGAGGGCAGGTTGCCCAAAAGGATCAGTGCTGCGGAAGGAAGTTCTAGTGATGGCAAACGAAAGTGGGATGGAAATCAGGGCAAGGATGCTAACCCTACTCAAGCCCCAGCTCAGCAAAGGAAAATTGACAACAACAAAGGCACTCAGCAACAGGGTGGCTACCGGGGAAACTACCCTAAGTGCAACAAGTGTAACAGGCACCACAATGGGGCATGCAACAAGGGTCAGTGTCAGCGATGCCACAAGATGGGGCACGAAGCAAAGGATTGTAGAAGTCAGTTCCCGGCAAGACAGAATCAGCAACAACCCCAACAGCAGCAGCAGGGAAACAACCGGGCATGTTTTAAATGCGGGGCAACAGGGCACATGCGAAAGGATTGCCCTGAACTGAATCAGAATCGCAACAACAATCAGGGGGCTGGGAACAATGAGCAAAACAACAATGCTGGGAATGCAAGGGGCAGAGCTTTCGTGATTGGAGCTGGAGAAGCAAGGAACGATCCCAACGTCGTGGCGGGTAAGTTCCTACTTGATGATCGTTATGTTTCTGTGTTATTTGATTCCGGTGCCGATGCCAGTTATGTATCCCTTCGCATTAGTAAGAAACTTAAGCACTCGCCTGCATTATTAAGTTCTAAGCATACCGTCGAGATAGCTAATGGTAAGAACATCGAGGCCACGCATGTGATCCACGACTGCACCCTAAAATTGTCTGGCCACACGTTTAATATCGATCTTTTCCCTGTCAAACTTGGAAGCTTCGACGTCGTCATTGGTATGGATTGGTTATCCAAACATCGCGCTGAGATCCTCTGTCAAGAGAAAGCAGTTCGTATACCTCGTCGTTCTGGTCAACCCCTCATCGTCAAAGGCAACAAAGGTGGAGAGGTCACAGGCATTATCTCGCTTCTAAAAGCCCAGAAGTGTTTGCAGAAAGGGCACACCGCTATCTTAGCACTTGTCACCAACACCCACGAAGAGGAAAAGAGGATTGAAGATTTTCCTGTAGTACGCGACTATCCCGAGGTATTTCCTGAGGAACTACCTGGACTCCCTCCTCACCGTCAGGTCGAATTCCAAATCGAGCTAGCTCCCGGAGCAGCACCCATAGCTCGTGCACCGTACCGTTTAGCCCCTGCAGAGCTGAAGGAACTCTCTACGCAACTACAAGAACTATTGGATAAAGGATTTATCCGTCCTAGTTCATCACCCTGGGGAGCCCCAGTGCTCTTTGTCAAAAAGAAGGATGGCACATTCCGAATGTGCATCGACTATCGTGAGTTGAACAAGGTTACCATCAAGAATCGTTACCCTCTCCCGCGCATCGACGACCTATTCGATCAGTTGCAAGGATCGAGCTACTATTCAAAGATTGACCTGCGATCAGGCTATCATCAGCTGAGAGTTCGTAATGAAGATATTTCCAAGACTGCATTCAGGACTCGTTATGGTCATTACGAGTTCCTCGTCATGCCTTTTGGAATGACCAATGCGCCGGCAGTGTTCATGGATCTTATGAACCGCGTATGTAAGCCTTACCTCGACAAATTCATGATTGTGTTTATCGACGACATCTTGATTTATTCGAAAAGTCATGAAGAGCATGAACAGCACCTACATCTTATTCTGGAACTCCTTCGCAACGAGCAGTTGTACGCCAAATTCTCTAAATGTGACTTCTGGCTTCGAGAAGTCCATTTCCTCGGCCATGTAGTTAATAAGGACGGAATTCATGTCGACCCAGCTAAGATCGAATCGATAAAGAACTGGCCTACGCCTAAGACTCCCACTGAAGTTCGCCAATTCTTGGGTTTAGCAGGCTACTACCGCAGATTCATTCAGGGATTCTCAAAGATTGCACAACCCCTCACGACTCTTACTCAGAAAGGCGTCGCCTACAAGTGGAATGCAGCACAGGAATCTGCTTTTCAGAGGCTTAAGGATAACCTCTGTAGCGCTCCTATTCTCTCGCTACCTGAAGGTACTGACGACTTTGTGGTTTACTGCGATGCGTCTATTCATGGACTCGGTTGCGTGTTAATGCAACGCGAGAAAGTTATTGCCTACGCCTCTCGACAACTCAAGACGCATGAAAAGAACTACACGACGCACGACTTGGAACTAGGAGCAGTGGTTTTTGCTCTTAAGATATGGAGACATTACCTGTACGGTACCAGGTGCACCATTTACACCGATCACAGGAGTCTCGAGCATATCTTTAGGCAAAAGGAATTGAACATGCGACAGCGTCGATGGGTCGAACTCTTGAACGACTACGAATGCGCCATCAAATACCATCCGGGCAAGGCCAATGTCGTGGCAGACGCCCTCAGCCGAAAGGACACTATACCAAAGCGCGTGCGAGCACTACAACTTACCATCCAGTCTAACCTCCCTACCCAGATTCGAAATGCTCAAGTTGAAGCATTGAAGCCGGAAAACATCAGGGCTGAGTCTCTGCGAGGGTCGAGACAGCAACTAGAACAGAAAGAAGATGGTGCTTACTATGTAACAGGGCGCATTTGGGTTCCATTCTATGGAGATTTACGTGAACTCGTGATGGACGAAGCCCACAAGTCCCGCTACTCGGTACATCCTGGTTCGGACAAGATGTACCACGACTTGAAGACTACATACTGGTGGCCCGGCATGAAGGCCCACATAGCAACATACGTCAGCAAATGCTTGACTTGCGCGAGAGTCAAGACAGAATACCAGAAGCCGGCAGGCCTACTCCAACAACCAGAAATCCCGAAATGGAAATGGGAGCAAATTTCCATGGATTTTGTAACAGGGTTACCTAGATCTCAACGCGGAAATGATACTATTTGGGTAATCGTAGATCGATTGACCAAGTCCGCGCATTTTCTGGCCATTAAGGAAACAGACAAGTTTTCTACCCTGGCGGAGATTTACTTAAAGGAAGTAGTTTCGAGGCACGGAGTGCCAACCTCGATTATTTCAGACCGAGACGCTCGATTTACTTCGGAATTGTGGCAAGCTATGCACAAATGCTTTGGCTCACGTTTGGATATGAGCACTGCTTATCACCCGCAAACGGATGGACAGTCCGAACGTACCATCCAAACTCTAGAAGACATGCTTAGAGCGTGTGTGGTCGACTTTGGCAAGAATTGGGAGAAGCATCTACCGCTAGTGGAGTTCTCTTACAACAACAGTTACCACACTAGTATTCAGGCAGCACCTTTTGAGGCATTGTACGGTCGTAAATGCCGGTCACCTCTCTGCTGGGCAGAAATCGGTGATAGCCAAATCACAGGCCCAGAGATGGTGGTAGAAACAACGGAAAAGATTGCCCAGATCAGACAACGCATGGCGGCAGCTCGTGACCGTCAGAAGAGCTACGCTGATAAGCGTAGGAAACCATTGGAATTCCAGGTCGGTGACCGGGTTCTACTTAAAGTCTCACCCTGGAAGGGTGTGGTTCGCTTTGGTAAACGGGGCAAGCTTAATCCGCGATATATCGGACCATTCGAAATTACCGAGAAGATCGGTAAGGTTGCGTATAGATTAAACCTGCCTGAGGAACTGAGTGCGGTACACAACGTTTTTCACGTATCCAACCTGAAGAAGTGTTTGTCGGATGAAGCACTTGTGATTCCTTTTAAGGAACTAACGATTGACGAACAGCTACACTTTACTGAGGAACCGATTGAGATCACTGATCGAGAGATCAAAATCCTCAAACGTAGCCAGATACCTCTTGTACGAGTCCGTTGGAACTCGCGACGTGGCCCAGAGTATACCTGGGAGCGGGAAGACCAGATGAAGCACAAGTATCCCCAGTTGTTCCCAAACGAAAACCCCAGCACTGAAGCTACGAACGAATTTCGGGACGAAATTCCAAACTAACGGGGGGATGATGTGACACCCCGTTGAAACGCTTTCACTTACACTAGCTTGACAGTGGCTGCCTTAACTTTCGGGACGAAAGTTCCTAAAACTTGGGGATAATGTGACACCTCGGATCTTTCCGGATAACCTTTCGATGTAACAAATGTGTACGTAATCGACTAACAGTAAAAAAATGTATGAAAAACTATTTGTTATTATGTGCCGATTTACTTATGTGTATGTATATATATATATACGTGTGTTATATTAGCGAGCCGAAACCACAACCAAACCCGAGACCCGACTCGAGACTTAGGCCGGTTGGGCCTTGTGACCGAGAAACCCAATCCAGAATCCCCCTAGCCCAACTCGGAACATTATATAAACCAACCCACCCCTCCCTAAACCATTTTACACTCTCCTCTCACACTCTCATCTCTCACACTAAACCCTAAAACCCTTACTAACACCAACATCCACCATCACCTTCTTCCTACTCGGAACCAAGCTCTCGGGCCAACCAACATCAAGAAACTCTCGAATCCTAGCTCTCGGACCAACCACATCATCATCCGGTTAGTGTGTCTTATGTGTTTACCATGATTTTTGCTTTGTGTTAGAATGTGTGATGATGATATATGATATAAATGGTTGGGTAAATGATCTTTTCGCATGATGGTTGATGATTAAAAAGCTTGCTTAGATGATTTAGGGTGAATGATCATGAAATGTATGATATCCGATTTGTTATGATTTTTGGTTAGAAGTTCATGATAGGTGTTATTGATTACATGTTTCGGATTGTTGTTGTCCGGTTATTAATGAGGGTCCGGTTAGATGTTTTTAGGCATAGTTTTTGGGTTTAAATGGTGATGTTACTGATGATGATTATAGTTGCTGAAAATAGGATTGTTGCTTATGAGATATTTCTTGAATAAAATGAAGAACAGTTTGAATGTTACAAAATATTTTCAAATATGCTGATTTTGATCCAAATTTGTGCACAAACCGACCAACAGACATGTTTAGTGGCTTAGAACACTGATTTCATGAAATAGCAATTCCATTGGGTCGTACACTGCAGGTTCTAGAAGGGATTGCCATGCACGTTATCACGGTTGCGAGTCGCAACCTTTGGTTGCTACTCGAAACCACACATGACCAGTCGAAACCTCCCAGTTGCGAGTCGCAATCAGCACGCATCAAACCTAGTTGCGAGTCGTACCCACAGCTGCTAAGTCGCAATCTCCGGTTACGAGTCGTAACCAAAACCGTGACGGACCGAGACCGCAGTTACGAGTCGCAACCTCGGTTGCGAGTCGCAACCACCTTAGTTTCGACTGGGCTGTTTTGTGTATTGGGCTTTGACTGTTTTGCTGTTTTGGGCCTTAACGGTTGGGCCATCTATTGTTTGGGCTGTTTACTGACCTGCTACTGTTTGTATGTCTACATGTTACTGTATGTATACGTGTTCACTTGTACCCGACTTGACCCATGCTTGGTAACCATGCTAGGACGTGGTAACCAACGAGCTTAACCAAGTAACGTATCTTACCGAGCAACCCAAGGTGAGTTCACAACTTAAAAGCATGCGTCCCGGTGGTTTGGGACACGAGACTAAAGCAACCCTATCCCCTTGTAAAGGGGATACCATTTACATTCCTTCCCTAGTTATTGGGAACAAACTTACTTTTCCTTCCCTTGTCATTGGGAAACCTTTTAGTTAATTACTGTTTATACGGAATGCAACCAACGGCACTAAACGCAACTCTATCACTCAAGTCCCTACTACATAATACCGATTAGTCGCCGGGGCCAGGCGAACGGGTTATTAGTTGATAGCGCTATTTAGGTTTTACCAGCCTCACACCGTGCCATGGTATGGGATCGGTCGTGAACTAATGTACTCAGGCATCCGTCAATGATGATAGAACATTGACATCGGGGCATCCTGCGGAAACGCAAACGGTTACCTAGTGTTCGGTATTGGAAAAACAGTTTAGTCGCTAACTTTTGGGGTAGCTCCCCATGGCATGTATAAACGGATATATTAACTGGTGAAACAAGTTTTTGGTAATTAAAACTGGACAACTAGTGAACTCACTCAGCATTATTGTTGACCCCTTTACTGCATGCTTTGCAGGTGGCCAGTGACTGGAGCAGCTGCTTGGGATGTGTAGTGGTCGTCTGCCCGTGTGTTGGGCATTTATCATGCTTACCTTATGAACATTGTTCAAAACTGTTTAATTATGCTTCCGCTACTTTTTACTCTGAACTTAAGACTTTGAACTCTAAACTTAACACTTGCTAATCGTATGGTTAGTAAGTATTGCTTTTGTTATCAATTTAATTATTCGGTATAATTGGTGGCTGGATCCTGGTCAGTCACGCCCTCGAAGCGGGTGTTATCCGCGGGTGGATTTTGGGGGTGTGACACATAAGAAACATGTAATTCTTTTACGAGTTTATATATAAATAATTATCCCAAGTTATAAAAAGTTTTTGTGCCTTGTGCATTCAAATCAATTTTCTAAAACTTTTTCAAAATGAGTCAGTTAAATTGTATTTACCAGTGTAAATTGACGTATTTTCCCAAAAAGGCTAAGTGCAGGTACTAATCGAAATAGGCTGGCCTTTCCTAGCATCAAATAAAAGTCTCGCAAGCTTAGATGCCTTAAAGTCTGTTGAACAAAGTTCTTTTTATCTTTTGATCCCCCTGTGGATCCAACTTACATTCCGTTGTAATATTTGATATTTCTTTTGAATTGGATTGTAATATATTTATCTTTTGCTTCCGCTGTGCATTTAAATTGTGTTGTTTGACTATGATTATATCAACTACGTCACGTTACTCCCCATCGGGCCCACCGGTGATACGTGGAAATATCAGGGTGTGACAGACAACTCGATCAGATGGCCATCCGATCGGATTGCCACCCGATCGGACAGCCACCCGATCGGTGACCCACCCTATCCATACACTTTCCTTTTTGGGAAACCCTATAAATACCTCAACTGTCACATCACTTGATGTGACAGCTCCTCTCACTCGACCCAGCTGCTCTCAAGCTTCTTTTTCTCGATTTCTCGCGATTCTTGTAAGTTTTCAACCTAAATCTTGTACTTTCTTGATCTACACGCACTCCTTCATCTTTCTATCTTTTGAATCTTAACTTTTAACCGTGAAATCACTAGATTTAAGGTGTTCTAGGATGATGTCATCATAGGGTTCTTATGAACTTCATGTTTTGTCTTCAATCCACCAAGAACAACTTAGATCTGAACGATTTCCACATGAATAAACAAATATCTTGCATAGATCTGTACATATTCACGGTGAAAGAGGATGGAAGGATAGTTTCTAACTTTCTTTCAACTCTTTTACACTTAATACACTCAAAACCGATAGAATCGGAGCTTGTTCTGACCTTCTACTCTTTCTAGTTGATGTGTTGGTTCAAGATCTGGATCCTATCCAAGAGGCTACCGATTCCGGGTTAAACATGAAACATCGTCTTGAAAGGGTAACTGGTCGGGCTAGGGTGGTTCCTATCCGATCGGGTCACTTGAATCTTGACGAGGTTTCTGTTGCTTGGCACGTTATCACATCGTCTCGATCAAAACTACAACACAAACAAGTGACAAGGCAGTCAGCCCACCGGGACAGATTGCCGTCCGATCGGATTGCCACCCGATCAGACAGCCGTCCGATCGGCTTACATTTGTTCCACACTTAAACATTTATTCCAATATTTCAGAGTTTTAAACATTGAACGGATTACCGTCCGGTCGGATTGCCATCCGATCGAACGACCATCCGATTGTGTGATGTTTGGAACTTCAACACTTAAACAATTTTCAACATGTTCAATGCATGGACAAAGACCAACGGATTGCCACCCAATCGGATTGCTATCCGATCGAGTGACAAACTGCTGTTAACTTGTTCTCACTAAGTGTCCACCAATCGGATCATCACTCGATCGAACCGCCATTCGATCGATCGACCTGAAGGGTAGAGATACTTCTCTGTTTTCAAAATGCTACAACGAAAACTCCAAAAGGCAAACCATCATACACAAACACATCTTTCCAAAACGAGGTAGCAATCCAATCGAATGGTCACCCGATCGGATGACCATCCGAACGGATTGTCACCCGATCGACCGGCCATCCGACGGATTGCCATCCGATCGGATTACTGTCCGATCCATTGACACTTGCACGTTTTACGCGCCGCTTATCGTTATGCTATAGTTAACTGTTCAGGCTAATCTCACCCAACACTCCCTTTAATCCAAGGCTGTGTTTATTATTAAACACAATCTCTGAGTATACTCGATCCCTTTTTGCCTTACGCACTTTTGGGTGTTACATACGTTATCTATATTCAAATCACATCTATCACACAACACAAACACTATTTAAACGCTAACCACTATTGCATGTTATACATGACTCGATGAATGCCTGTTTGTTATGTTATCACATTGATTGCTGTCTACCTACCTTAGCAACGATAGTACTATAGTTTGGACTCAGCACCTGTTGTGGACAGGGGTTGTTAAGGATATTACTTCACGTGTTCGCAGTGGTGAACATGTGTTGCGCACTCGTTACTCGTAGTTAACTCGCAGTCATTGGTATTGATAGTATCTTTGTCGATAACTTACATACTTCACATTATATGTTGTACATGCTGGTTCTGCGTAAACTATTACGAACTCTATATGCTAATATCAAACTTGTATGCTCACCTTTACACTTTGTGTATTGACCCGTATTTTAACGTATGTGACAGGTGTTTAAGATGCTATCTGCTAGGATGCTTGCTATGTGGAACCGAGCTAGGAATAGTCTAGAAACAAACGAACAATTTATTTTCATTTGAAATCTGAGTTGTCGAACATGTTTTTGTTTTGAGAATATCGCTGTTTGTAATAATTAGATTACTTGAATGGGTTATGGTATGGGACATAATATTAACTATTTGGTAATTTAGTCGTTATGGAATTTCTCTTGACAATCTGTTCGCTCAGTGCCATGCCCCGAGGTTTCCGCCTTTGGTTGGGGTGTGACATGATGTATAATGGAACAACGATATGATGTTCCCTTGACTGCAATTGTCTTTATTGAGAAGGTTACTTTGTTCCGCCTATTCAACGCCAAAGAAATCATGTTGCCATTTAACTTCTCCCCATTCAATCATCATTTTTTGGGACAATTAATACATCAAATCAGTTCTTTTGACATATGTTTTGCTACTGATATAATATTAGGCTTTTGGTAGCTATGATTGAAGAATTGAGGCTGGTTAATTCTTTTCTTAAACTATGTTGTTCTGTTTTTGTCGATCCCAGATAAGATGCTCAAAGACTAAGTATGGTAAATAGATTTCAACAAGTATGAAAATAGTATGCGGAACTAGAAATCAAACTTTCAAGAAACAACTTACAAAATTTTCAAGTATATTAATCACTTTGGAATACAAAGTTATTCACTGTTACAAATGAACGCTCAAAGAATTCTGTGTTGAAGGGTAATGGAGTTTGTGGTGTGTGTATTGAATGCTTGGCTCAACTCATTTAACCTTCGGGGTTGACATCTCTATTTATAAAGAGTCTGGATGATGAATAAACATTTGTTTATTCATGCACTTGCTCTGCACAAAGTAGCTTTTTGGCATATTCACAGAATCCGTGGATGTTAACTTGCTACTTTCCAAATTGTATCAGGGCCTTATCTTTAAGACAAGTTGGTTCATCAGAAATTCTGATGACCAACTTACTAGAATTCTGTTGAGTTTGATCATCAGAAATTCTGATGATCAGAGTTTACCAGATTCTGATGATAAATACCAGATTTATCACCAGACTTATTAGAATGGCCTTTTCTGATTGCCTTCTCTTTGTCTTGATCATTTCCTGATATTTGTTGAAAATGTTTCTTTCTTTCTTCTTGTCATGTTATCTTGTAGACACCTTTTTATTGATCATCTTTGACTGTATCTTCATCATATGATTAGGTTGATCATCTTTTTGTTCAATACTTATATAAAAGTTTCCTAACAATTTCCCCCTAAGTATTATAAGAAAAATAAAATCCCTCATAACATATGAACATAATTCAAAAAATTCCTAAAAATCGGAATTAAAGTTTGCAAACTACAAAACCTTGTTCCACAACAGATTACAAAAGAAATAACATAACTTTAATTGTTTTTCAAGGCAAGTTACTAGTTTTGTGGAGATCATCAGTCTTCAATTTTTTCTTGTGATGAATGAACTTGTGGCATTCTATGTATATGTCTTTGTACCAGCCTCTAGCAGCTATCCATTCATCAATGATTTCTTCTATCTTTTTTTGTTAGCACATCTTTGTCTTTTCCCTTAGCTTGAAGTTGTACCTGCTTCTTGTTCATACATGCTTTGATGTATTTCAGTGTCTAGTTTGAATACTTGCAGATATCAATGATTCTGAAAAGGGCTTTATTTCCTTCAATATCTCTGAACACAACAGAGAGTCCTGGTTGTTCAAAGATCACTCCAGTTGTTGCTTCCTTTTCCAGCTCTTCAGGGATGTATCTGGTGGAGGAATGTGGACCTTCTTCTGGTGAATATGATCATAGTTGATGCACATATCAAAATCAGATAGAGCTACTCTTTCAAATAGCTTGACTCCAGCTTTTGACATACTGTTGAGTGCTCTTCTAACAAATTTGGCGTTTCCTTTGTCTTGATCATAAATCTTCTTCAGAGTAATTATGTCTACTGGATGTAGCTGATCTGCTAAATCTCCATCAGTTATCCTTTGCTCAGTGTCAACTTTCCTTAGGAGGATGTACCTGTTCTATTCATGTTTTCCACCAAAACCATCTAGTGTAACATCAGCATCTACTTTGATAACTCTTATCACTAGATTGTCAACAGCTCTGTGAATGCTTTTCTTCCTTCTTTCAAGTCTTTCCTCCTTCCAGCCTCTGCTCATTGGACTAAGAGGTCTGTCTAATTTATCTTCTTCTGACCAATAAAAATCCTTGAGGTGATGTTCTAGAAACATCATCACATCTTCGTCAATTTCTTGAACAAGGATTGTGTTCCTTTCAGGGGTTTTCTTCTGCACTATTCTTGGTTTCTTAGAAGATGAGGTTGCAAAATCTGCCCATTTTCTCTTTTCTTGTAAGGTTAAGTTCTGACTGAAGATTGTTTCCCCTGATGTTGTTTGTCTTGTTTGTGTCTGAGGGGCAGTAATATTTAAATCAGCAATAACCTTAGGTGTAGATTCTAAACTTTTCAACATGTCTTATTTTGATACTGCTGGAGGTGGACCCATTGTTAATGGTCCTATTTGACTTGCAGGTGTGGCACTTGGTTGCTTTTTGATGATCTTAGGAACCTCCAGCTGTGAGGCATCTTTGGGAATGGGAGCTGTGAGCTCTTGAATGTCTACTTGTGCCAATCTGGCAACATTGTAGTGATTCTTTTCATGAGAGATTGAACATCCCTCATGAGTTGAGCATTCTTTGGTTCTTTCTCATGCACCCTGGCAAATTCTACACTGTTGTGCTCCTTCTGTGCAGCCTATTCTTTAACCAACTTTTCAAGTGCATCTATTATGTTGTTGTTGCTGGCCCTTAAAATGTTGATTTCCTCTAGAACTTTGTCAGAACTTGATGATTGTCTTGATTCCACAGCATCCTTTAGCTGAGACTTGATCTTTTCCATTTCTGCAAACATTTTCTGAAAGTCTGCTGCAAGATTGCTGGTTTCTGATGACTTTTCTGGCTGCTCTTGTAGAATCTTCAGGGTCTCAGTGTTCCTTTCAGTCTGTCTTTTGATAAACTTCATTGATTCTGATAAAGTCTTCATTTCTGATCTTTGACTCTTTATTTTTTCCAACATCACTTCAAGCTTCTCTTCAACTGGGTTCTTTGGTTCCTATACTTTGCAAACTTTAACAACATCATCCAGCATTTTGTGAAGTTGTTCAGATGATATTATTGGTGGTTCCGGGACATTGGGAACAACAAATGTTCTTTCTAACCTACCAGAAGTTCCCTCACCAGGCATGCGAAATAAATTCCCATCCTAGATTTCCTTGTGTCCTTGAATCATTTCAGTGAATGATTCTTTACAAGTTGATTGGAAAAACAAATTTTCCTCAACCAGATTTCCTTGGTCAGTATCCTGACCTCCATCTGTTGCAGTCTTAACTTCCTCCTCATTATCTAATTTGGATTCAAGACGAATGGAACTTGTAACCTCTTCATTTACACTAGTATACATTCTATGAGTAACAGAAACAGATTACTCAGAGTTGGAATTTGTTGTGTTTTTAGCTAAATATTTATCAAATAGTAAAGTAGTGTTTTCTAGTGAACCTGTTCTAGCTACATGTGATTCTTCAGCTTGATGGAACTCTGCTTCAGGATTCTGGTAACTTTGGACATCTGCTTCCACAACTTTTGATGAAAATATGGTTAAGATGGGAATATAAGAGAGTTCTAGATTTATTTTTGGGGAATTTTTGTGTGTGCGTGTGTTTAACGTCTGATAGCTACAAATCAAAACCCCTAACGAAGAACTTGACAGGAAATCACTAATTGAATCTTCGTCTCGAAGGATACTTGTGTTAGCCATCCTTGGTAAGTCATATTTTACCTAATTTTCCAGGATTACAAGTATTTATGTGTGTATATTGGAAACCTAACACAATATGCAAGTTCTAATGAGCTAATAATATGGGAATGCATGTTCATATAGATAAAAGAATAACAACATTCTGCTTGGATTGTGTCAACAATCTTTTAAAATACCAGTGTTATAGATTTCAATTTACTATCAAAAGTCAAAAGTTAGTGTTGGAATAGTATGTTTTAAGGGTGATAGTCTAAAAAGGGGTCAACTCGGGTTTATCTGCTCGTAATCTATTTTAACTTTTGATTTTATTATTTTTAGATAACTGATGGTTTAAATATGATTACAGAACTAATTTACGATAATAACTTTCATTAAATTATTTTGAATAAATAGGCGATTATGTGCATTAAAAGTTACTTTGTTGGTCGGTTTTCTCTTTTGTTCGAGCAATAGGATGAACGCAACATACTTCATAACAGTTTGCTTAGCCATAAATTTATAACTTATGAGATAGTGACTTTGACATATTAAGTGTTCAATGGCTCAAACTCGCTTTGATACCTCTCACTAAGGATATAAGGAGTAGCCAGTGTCACACCCCAACTAATGACAGAAATATCACAGTGAGACGAAAACAAGATTGTTCGAGACAATAATTATACAATTTAAATTTCATTTCATACTAAATGAGAAATACACTGTTTTGGAATGGAAAGTACGACATAATGCAAATAAACATAACAACATGAAACAAATACTTAAATTAAAGTTTAGTTGTGTTTCTAGTCCACCCTAAATATCGTTCTCCATGCGTCATCACTAGTTTCCTCCAACATGTATTGCAATAAAATCAACAAAAGTTGGCGAGTATACAAGTTTGAATACATAGCATAATTGTGACTAAATGTTGTCTCGTATCCAACATGGTAATTTACAAACATTGTTCATTAACATACTAGCATGTGTTGTCCATAAGTCAAACCAAAGTATACCGCAATCGTGCATATCCTTGTCACCGAAATTACATGGCCGTGAAGTAGGTTACTTAACAATACCAAAAGAGTACGGGCCATGCATTAAACATGAATTGGATAGTGTCTTAGGATCGGTTAGTTTATATATACATGAATTGCATGAGAAAACTACATATAAATGAGAAAACTAGAAAACTAACTAAAAAGCCTAAAAAACATACCAATTTTTTTTTCAATTTTTTATAAAAAAATCGCTATTTTTATATATAAAAATTTTTCAAAAAAAAAACTCGTATTGCACATGTGCATTACATGCTTAAAATTAGCTTTTGAGTTTAGTTTAGCTTTTAGGGTTAGGTTTTTTGGAGGTTTAGGATTAGGTTTAAGTTTTTGGGTGTGGGGGATGGGGGTTTAGGTTTTTGGGGGGTGGGGGGGTTTAGGTTTTTGGGGGTGGGGGGGTTTAGGTTTTTGGGGGGTGTCGGTGGGGGGTGGGTTAAGTGGTTTAGGCTTTCCGTATTAGTGCATATGTGCAGTATAATTTTTTTTTAATTTTTTTATATATAAAAAATAACGATTTTTTATTAAAAAAAATTGGTATGTTTTTAGGTTTTTTAGTTAGTTTTTTGGTTTTCTCATTTAAACTAGTTTTCTCATGATCCATCCCCTATATATATATATATATATATATATATATATATATATATATATATATATATATATATATATATATATATAGGTGATCGCTAGAATGAAAACCACCTCGAGTTGTAAGAACCGCGAGAACTACACCCCACGGAGGGGCGTTCGCCGCGATTTTTTTTTTACAAGTAGATGTGTGCATTATAAACACGGCCGTAAAAAATCACGGCGAACGCCCCTCCGTGGGGTGTAGTTTTTTACACCTCAAGTTTGGTGTTTTTTAATTTTTTTTCTTTTTTCTTTTTTTTTCACCAAACTTGAGGTGTAAAAAACTACACCCCACGGAGGGGCGTTCGCCGTGATTTTTTACGGCCGTGTTTATAATGCACACATCTACTTGTAAAAAAAAAATCGCGGCGAACGCCCCTCCGTGGGGTGTAGTTCTCACGGTTCTTACAACTCGAGGTGGTTTTCATTCTAGCGGCTCCCTATATATATATATATATATATATATATATATATATATATATATATATATATATATATATATATAGGAGTTGGCCAAAAAGTCCAAATTTCCTAAAAAGTGTAAAAAGTCATAAAACACCATAATGTCAACCATAAAACACACCAAAAACCCACAAATAATATGATGAAGATTACTAAAACATCATGTATGTGGGTTTTGTGTTGTGTTTTAGATGTTAAGGCTCTGATTGTGGAATGACAAATATTATTGTGTTTTTATGTTGTTTAGCATTGTGTGTTTTATATTCATAGTTCTATGATGGTGTGTTTGAAGTTTTTATGGACTATTAGAGTTTGAATATGGTGTTTTAGTAATATTCATTCTATTATTTGTGAGTTTTAGGTGTGTTTTATGCCTGAAATTATTGTGTTTTATAACTTTTTACACTTTTTAGGAAAAACACACTTTCCGTATGATCCCCACTCATATATATATATATATATATATATATATATATATGTGTAGAGTAGGGTTCCTGCGGAAAGTTTGTTTTTCCTAGAAAGTCTAGGAAGCAATAAGAGCGCGACATGTGGCATTGAAGGATTTTAACTAAAATGGCAATTGTGTAATTTGAATATTATTTTAATTATGGATTATTTTATTAGGATAACTAACTAACCAGAAAATTATGGAAACTAAATATTCCATTTAAATCAAATTGACAGTTTCAATTTAAATCATACAAGACGCTGTGTTTCTTGACAATGTGTTTTAACAGCAAGTAGATTTCTTGACGCTGTGTTTTAACAGCAAGCAGATTTCTTGACGCTGTGTTTTAACAGCAAGCAGATTGCTGGAGGATTCTTGACACTGTGTTTTAACAGCAAGCAGATTGCTGGAGGATTCTTGACACTGTGTTTTAACAGCAAGCTGATTTCTTGACATTGTGTTTTAACAGTAAGTAGATTTCCTTGACACTGTGTTTTAACAGCAAGCAGATTTCTTGACGCTGTGTTTTAACAGCAAGCAGATTGCTGGAGGATTCTTGACACTTTGTTTTAACAGCAAGCAGATTGCTGGAGGATTCTTGACACTGTGTTTTAACAGGAAGCATATTTCTTGACATTGTGTTTTAACAGCAAGCAGATTGCTGGACACACTGTCAGTGTCTTCGTCTTCAACACAACCCAGTGTCTTCGTCTTCAACACACTGTCATCATCAACATTAAAATGGTAAAACACATAAACCTTAAAACACACTGCCATCATGTAACACCTCGAAAAATTTCGTCCAATAATGTCTTGACACGTGTCATAAGGTTCCGTTATGTGAAAACATACTTTAGAGGGACTAAAAGTGACAAACAGTGAAAACTATGGAACGTAAGGGTCCAAAGTGTCAACAATGGATAAATAGACTCTATGATAACCCCACATAATGTTTATAACCTTTAACGGATGGTTCATGGATCATACGACGCGGAAATTGCACGAAAGTGAAGTATTGTAAACTATAGGGGCCAAAAGTGTCAACATGTTCAATTTATACCTCTGAGTGAACTTTTGGCAGACCCGAAGCTTTGTATAGCTAAAATATACTCACTAGAATATGTGGTAAAAATTTCATGAAGTTTCGTCAACGTATGAGAAAGTTATGGCCAAAACCGTACTTAAGGGACTAAAAGCGTCAACGTCGAATTCAGGGCTTTTCGGTTGAGCGCAAAGTTATCCGAGGGCATTACCATGTTGGTAAAAGTCCTAAGGTTCTTAAAAACCAAGTTTGGGGGTTTACGGGTCGAGAAACATAGCCGAAACATCGCGTACAAGCTCAGGGACCATTGCTGTCAATACATGAAAGTTGTAGGCTGATCAGGAGGGTCAGGCGACCCGCCTGGACATGCCCAGGCGGGCCGCGTGGGACTGCCAGCGACCAGAAATCGTATTTTGGGTTATTTGGGTCCGAATTCAAGTGTTATACAGCTCATTTTCGCCTCCTCTTGCACCAATAGCATGCCATGCATGCCTACTACTACAGGAACCTCGAAATCTTGGCTTTAAATCAGATTATTGATCATTTCTTGATCATTTTTCATTGTAACCAAGTGCTCTCAATATTTAAGAACTTCAAGCAAGCTTTCTGGAGGAAATCTGATCATCAAGGCCGACTTCTAGTGTCCACTAAACATCTTTAGGACCATTGTAAGCTTTCAATTCGTTCTATAATCCGTTTTTGCTTTGATTATTAGTAAAAGTCAAACTGGGTGTTCATAACCTTTGACTTTCTGATTAAACGGATTTCTTTCAGTCATTTCTCGAATTGAAACTTGTTATAGATTGGTATTTATGTGGGAAACAAACCCTCTAAAGGTTACTAACTGATTCCCACTACATGCATGCTTAATGTCGAGTCAAACCTATTTCTAAAAAGTCAACAGAAGTGATTTTTGTGAAAAATGACATGATTAATGATATAGATGACATGCAACCTGATTGATCATTGAAAATAACTTGTAATATATATATAAATGTGTTTTAATCATCATCAACTCGACAATCTATAGTATAGCCACGAATCGGAACCGAAAGTCTTGTAAAACGATTATTTCGTAGACTATCGATTCGGATTCATACATGCATGTTCGAGATCTGTATTGGAAAGTATTTCTGACTATTTTTATTTTAGTTAAACTTTCTGGAATTTTCTTTGATTGAGTCTATGTTTAGCCTATTCGAATGTATGTTTCCGGTTTATGCATAAAGTTGACTATTTTGCCCTTTTTGATTTAAAACGGGATTTTTGGAAAAGTGAAAGGATAGAAATCTTTATTTTTATTATATAAACTTGCACCGAAAGTTTCGGATCAGTTGGTGGTCCAGATTGTGAGTTATGGCCATTAGCGTAAAACTACATTATAAATTTACATAAACGGTCCTTTTCGCATAGAACCCGTTTCTGGCCACGTTTTGGTACAAAACTTTTTACCAACAGAAGTAATATAATATTCTGGGAATTTTGATGATTTTTAATTAATTTTTGGCTGAACGGATCCTAGTTCTCCTAGTCATTTCGGCTTATGTCGGTTTTGACCGTTTTAGCCATAAAATGAGTTTTACACATCCTTTTGACCCGAAACCTTTTTCTACTGATTTTATATGATGAATAAATTATTATAAGACTTCTGGAAATATAAAAATCTCAGATTTAATTTGAAAACCCGAAAACGCCCTTAAATCGCATATTTAGCGTTTTAAGCGCATAGTAAGCGTTATACTTGTTTTAAACATATAAGACCTATACCTACTGATGTGTTTAGCTTATTTTCATATAAAAACAGTAAGTATAAGTATATGAACTCAGATTTCCAGTTTTGGCATTTTTAGCCCTTGTGAAATTACTAAATTACCCCTACGGTGCATAGTTTGGTTTTAAATGATATATTTGGTATATGGGTCATACCCTACTGATATAATATGTTATATTAAGTATATTTACTGTATGAACCAGACCCGAAACTCAGATTTCAAATTTTACCCTTTTATTATCTTTTAAATGACCAAAATGCCCTTCTAAGGCATAAATTGAGTTTAAAATTATCCCGGGCAATATAGAACATAACTTACTGATATAATATCATATTTTAAGCATATTATCTCAGGGAACTTGCATTTGAATCATTTGGCTACCCGTATCGCCCTTTTCGCGTTCGGTTCGGTTTACGTAACTAGTTTGCGTAAATTGACCAAAACGGGTCAAACGATATCAGTTTTATTTCAAAATCCAGAATGTATTTAGTATACCCATATTATACAAGTATTCAAACTTGTCGGGTCTAAATCACATTCTATCCGGTCTTTCGCTTAATCGTGCGTAAACCGTATCATTCCTAAAACTAACCGGTCAAAGCTTAAGCTTAAATAAAAGGCCGTTAGGAATCTAATAGGTTAATTATAAACCTTTGTTCCAGATTAGGAAGCCCGGTAAAAGCTACCACCACTTATCGTTTGTGACTTATACTTGCTCAGGTAAATACATTTTGACTTATTTTCCCTATACGGGCTTGGGGTACGGTATTTAAAATACCGCTTGATCGGGCGCACAAGTCCTGCGCCCTATGGGTGTACAGTCTTGAATAGCTTGTGTGATTTCGTTTAAACAGTCTTGTCTTACTTAAAGGCTTTGGGGGGTTATTGACCGTGTCCCGGATATCCTTGGCATTATCTTACGAGATGGCCACGACCAGAGCACGGGGTGTAGGCGTACACCCGTCGTGTATAACTCTTTAATGTGGTGTGTCAATTAAATCTCTAGCCCGGACAGTAGATCCCGGGCCACCAGAGATATAAGTGCATGTAATTCGTTCACAAGTATTATATTATATAATTATCCCAAGTTAATAAAAATATTTATGCCTTGTGCATTTAAATAAATTTTCAATCATTTTCAAAATGAGTCAGTCGATTTGTATTTACCAGTGTAAACTGACGTATTTTTCCCAAAAGATTAAGTGCAGGTACTATACGGAAATAGGCTGGCTGTTTCCTAGAGAGCGTCCACAATAGTCTCGCAAACTCGGACGACAATTATCTGTTGAACTATTTATTTCTACTTTTATTTGATCCGCCTGTGGATCCATTTCAACTACTGTGATATTTATTATTACACTTTATTTAAAAGTTGAAATGTTTCTATTCTGCTTCCGCTGTGCATTATTATATTGTGTTGATTGTCTATGACGATGCCAACTACGTCACTGTACCCCACACCGGGCCCACCGGTGACACGTGGAAATCGGGGTGTGACAGGTTGGTATCAGAGCCAATGCTGAGTGAATTAAACACTATCCTAATGTGTTTAATCTCAGTTACACAATTGCACATTCCTCGATTTTCGAGTCTAGACAAAGAACTTAGGAATGTTCAACTTTTCGTTTAATTTATTTTATTATTATTTATTGCATTGTCTTATATACTTGTTGTGCAACTTGTTTGATTTTTGACAGGATCAGGATGCCGCCAAGGATGAGAGGTCGTGGAGGATTTCCCACATCACATGATCATGAGGCTGGCCCCTCGCATAGGCGGGCTCCATCCGCTACACACAACACAGCCGCCAACGACCTTTGGAGGTCTTTTGCCGAGCCTGCTAGGCATTCGGTTTCCGCGAGCACTTCTCCGTCATTACCCCACTCGTTTGGGCCCCATTCGGAGAACGGGCCCCATGGTTCGCATGGATCATACATACCATTGCACCAGTCACCGCAGCAGTATCCAGCGCCAGCCTACCAGGGTTTGTATAACCCTAATGCTTATGTGGAGGAGCCAGTGGGCCACAACCCACTCGGGCCGGAGGACCATTTTCCGGGAGGGCACGAGATGGACGTAGACGAGGATACGGACCCGTCGCTACCACCATCAGGTACGCCTAACCATCCGATTGAGATATCGGATGGGTCACCATACACAGGATCACCATTCAATGGTGTGGATAGTTACGAGGAGAGGTTTCGGCAGTATGATTGGTACCACACTCCTAGCCACAACTCTCCGATGCTTCAATCACTCCATGGTACTCCGATGCTCCAATCGCTCCATGGTTCACCGGTGCACTCGCAGCACCACTCGCAGCAGCTTCAGCAGCAGCCGCCTCTACCGCAGGACCTATCTGAGGCCCTGTGGCGTGACGTGATCACCCCGTCACCACCGCCGCCACCAGTCTTACCTCCTCCGCCTCAGAGGCCTAGGAGGAACGCGCGCATGTCTACGCGCGGAGGGATTCGCATAGGCACCCCTCCACGTGTTAGTAGCAGCCGCTACACGTCTCTACCCGGGGAGTCTGAGACAGGGGAGTCTCAGCATCCCGTATCGGAGGTTACTTCTGTTCCGATCCCGCCTCTGCCGCCGCAGAATTTCGGGGAGCCGATTCCAGCCTTCGCCAGCTCAGCGCCATTCGACCCATTCGCCCAGCTCTATCCTCAGGGCTACGACTACACGGGAGACCCTTATTGGCAAGCTGCCAACTTCAGCTCACTCCCACATAGTGGTCCACTTGGAGACCCTTGGGCTGCTGGCCCATCTACTTTTGGTTACCCTCCGGGTTACCAGCAGCCACCGCAGCCGCAGCAATACCAGCCGCCGCAGCCGCAGCAGTACCAACCACCTCCGCCGGCGCCTATGATGTCGCCGCCGCAGGTTCAGGAGATCCTGCAGGGGATTGATAGCATGCGACGCGAGTTTCAGCACAATATGCGAGAGGATCGCCGACGCACCAGTGGCATGTTTAAGAAGGTATTCGATTTGCTCAAGGGTAAGAGCAAGAAGGATCGTTGAATCCTTCGATTATCATTTCATGTACTCATGTCCCTGCGTGGACATTTATTCCAGTACTCTACCCCTGCGTGGGTATATCTATCTTTCTCTACCCCTGTGTGGGTATGTTATCCTGTTAACCCCTGCGTGGGTTTGTTTTATTTTATTTTATTTTGTTATTGTTGTACTTGTTTAGCCCCTGCGCGGGCATGTTATTCATGCTAGTTATGTTATTTCAAAGTCCCGTTTAGGGCAATTATGTACTGGTATTTTATTGGAAATTTAAATGGTTAATTTGAATTTATCATTTTATTTGTATGCATGAATAATATTAAAATAATGGAGAATATCAATTTTTATTTGATTTGCCATTTTATAAGAATCTTAGTAAGGTATAACCTAGCCTGAATGCCTTATTAACAGGCCTGGCCCTGATGGTAAAACCTGGTTGAAAGGATTCAACTCCCTGTTAACATCTGAGAACATGTTAACATTCTGGCCAAGCGTGATCTGTAGAATCACACAAGCCACCCTTTTTAATAAAATATCTACAGATTATATCTGTATACAAGTCTATTAATGGCTTGATACCTACGGGTTATGACTAGGTCATATAGTGGCAGTTGTGGTCTATGACTCCCTGCCTAGTAAAAGAAATATCTACAGATTATATCTGTACACAAGTCTATTAATGGCTTGATACCTACGGGTTATAATTATGTTATATAATGACAGTTGTGGTTTATGACTCTCTGTCTAGTAAAGGATTATTTGTTTAATTATACAATTTATAGTCCTATAAAAATCTAAATTTGTAATTTAGTAATTGTCCATGTGACTAGGCCTATGGTGCCAATATATATAATTTCATTCCTTGATTGCTAATAAGAGCCTGAATGAAATTTATTAAATTAACTGCTAAGGTTTTTGATACCATGGTTAATAAATCGTCTAGGACGATAATACTGTTAGGTTCTAAATAAGACCTTGTCCTTTATTGTAGCTTAAAGCTACGATGGCCAAATCGGAAGAAACCAACAGTCATTCTGGGGAACGCTCAGATAATGCAAAGATTCACGTTACCGGTGCAGAATTGCAAGCACTGATTGATAATGCTGTCGCCAAGGCTATGGATAGGCAGTTCAAAGAATCTAGTGGTACTCAGAGTAGAACCCGCTCAGTGACGCATGTCAAGGCTAAGACTCATTCTGGGGCTCATAGTAAGCCGCCGTCTAAAAAGAGTGAGCCAAAGAAAGTTGAGGATGATAATCATTCCTCCAACCACAGCAGCGTCCCAAAGCAGGAGATTGAACTGAAACGTGACACGTACAGCAGGTCCTGTACGTACAAATACTTCGTATCTTGCAAGCCCAGAGATTTCACTGGGGAAAAAGGAGCCGTCGACTGCATGACGTGGATTGACGAGATGGACACTGTAGTTGATATCAGCGGGTGTGCTGATAGGGACGTCGTGAAGTACGTGTCCCAGTCATTCAAAGGAGATGCGTTAGCGTGGTGGAAGTCACTCCTACAAGCTGCCGGTAAGGCCACACTGTACGGTTTGTCATGGGAACAGTTTGTGGCCCTGATTAAAGAGAACTTCTGTCCGCAGCACGAGGTCGAACGAATTGAATCGGATTTTGTATCCTTAGTCATGAAAAACCTCGATTGTCAAGCGTATCTTACTACGTTCAACACGCTGTCTCGTTTAGTGCCTTACTTGGTGACCCCGGAGCCGCGTAGGATTGCTCGATTCATTGGGGGTCTGGCACCGGAGATCAAAGCCAGCGTCAAAGCTTCAAGACCCACTACATTTAGATCCGTAGCAGATCTATCCCTCTCCCTCACTCAAGACGTGGTTAGATTGAGAGCCATGAAGAGCTCTGAGGAGAACAAACGAAAACGTGAGGATGACACCTCACGAAGATCTGAAAAGCGACATAGAGGGAACAACGACCACAGGAAAGGGTCGGGGTCTAGGAGAAATGATCATCAGTCGGGTGAGAAACCCAGATGCAAGATTTGCAGGAGACACCACTTTGGGAGGTGTCGGTTGGAAACAAAATCCCAGTCTTCGGAGAAACGATGTGGAATCTGCAAGTCCACAGATCACAAAGCTGTGGATTGCAAGAAGATGAAAGATGCAACCTGTTTTGGTTGCAACGAGAAAGGGCACATTCGGCCCAACTGCCCAAAGTTTGCAAAGAAGGCCGAGGAAGGAAAGAAGACTAATGCGAGAGTCTTCAAAATGGACGCAAAGGAAGCAGTCCTTGATGATAACGTCATTACCGGTACGTTTCTTGTAAACGATATTTTTGCTAGAGTTTTGTTTGATTCGGGGGCTGATAAGTCGTTTGTAGATAATAAGTTTTGTAAATTGTTGAACCTTCCTGTTAAAACCTTAAGTGTGAAATATGAGGTGGAATTAGCCGATGGAACCATAGAAACCGCCTCGACTGTTCTAGATGGATGTGTTATATCCATTAGGAATCATTCCTTCCCGTTATCCTTGCTTCCCTTTAAGCTAGCTGGATTCGACATAGTAATAGGCATGGATTGGTTGTCGAGTAACCAAGCCCAGATTCTGTGCAATAGGAAGCAAGTAATAGTTAAGACTCCGTCTGGTGAGTCACTTACTATTCAAGGAGACACCCAGCATGGATTGCCGGAGCAAGTGTCCATGCTCAAAGCATCCAGATGCATGCAGAAGGGATGTGTCATTTATATGGCACAAGTTACCATTGATGAGCCGAAGCCGAAGATTGAAGATATTCCTGTTATTTCGGAATATCCTGAAGTGTTTCCTGAAGAACTACCCGGTTTGCCACCGGATAGGCAAGTAGAGTTTCGGATAGATATCATTCCAGGCACTGCACCTGTAGCAAGAGCACCATACAGATTGGCACCAACGGAGATGAAGGAGTTGAGGACGCAGTTGGATGATCTATTAGCTAAAGGTTTTATTAGACCTAGCTCATCTCCTTGCGGAGCGCCAATCTTGTTCGTTAAAAAGAAGGATGGTTCGATGCGTCTGTGCATCGATTATCGTGAGCTTAATAAGGTCACTATCAAGAATCGGTATCCGTTACCCAGGATCGACGATCTGTTCGATCAGTTGCAAGGAGCAAGTTATTTCTCCAAGATTGACCTGAGGTCAGGATATCACCAGTTGAAGGTCAAGGAGGAAGACGTACACAAGACCGCGTTTAGGACTCGTTATGGACATTACGAGTTCCTAGTGATGCCGTTTGGGCTCACTAACGCACCAGCCGCGTTCATGGATCTCATGAATCGCGTCTGCAAACCTTATTTAGATAAGTTCGTTATCGTCTTTATTGATGACATTCTTATCTACTCGAAGAGCCAAGCTGAACATGAGAATCACCTTCGTTGTATTCTCAAACTTCTGTATCAGGAGAAGCTTTATGCCAAATTTTCGAAGTGTGAATTTTGGCTTCGAGAAGTCCAGTTCCTTGGACATGTTGTAAGTGAGCGTGGTATCCAAGTAGATCCCGCTAAAGTCGAAGCAGTCATGAACTGGCAGGAGCCGAAGACTCCTACCGAGATTCGCAGTTTCCTCGGATTGGCAGGATATTATAGGCGATTTATCGAGAACTTTTCAAGGATTGCTGCGCCCCTAACTTCGTTGACCCGTAAGAAGATTAAGTTTGATTGGGGCCCTAAGCAGCAGGAATCCTTTGACATTCTGAAGCAGAAGCTGAGCAATGCGCCAGTATTAACATTGCCCGATGGTATAGATGAATTTGTGGTGTATTGTGATGCATCACATACTGGCATGGGCTGCGTACTCATGCAGAAAGGCAAAGTCATTGCCTACGCTTCTCGACAGCTAAAGGTGCACGAGAAGAACTACACCACCCACGATTTGGAATTGGGTGCGGTTGTATTTGCTTTGAAGTTATGGAGACATTACTTGTATGGAACCAAGTGCATAATTTATTCGGATCACAAGAGTCTTCAGCATCTGTTCAATCAGAAGGAATTGAACATGCGTCAAAGGCGATGGATGGAAACTCTAAATGATTATGATTGCGAGATACGATACCATCCAGGCAAGGCAAATGTGGTTGCCGACGCCTTAAGTAGAAAGGAAAGGGTTAAACCAATCAGAATCAATGCCAAGCGCATTGAAATAAGGAATAATTTGAATGAAAGGATGTTAGCTGCACAGAAGGAAGCTGTGCTGGAAGCTAACTATCCTGCAGAAAAGTTGGGAGTAACTGAGGAGCAGTTATCCCACGACAAAGATGGGATGCTACGACTAAACGGACGAATATGGGTTCCAGTATATGGAGGACTTCGGGATGTTATCCTCCAAGAAGCCCACAGCTCTAAATATTCCGTTCATCCTGGAGCTGATAAGATGTACCAGGATTTGAAATCAAACTACTGGTGGATTGGTTTGAAAAAGTCCGTGGCCGAGTATGTGGCCAAATGTTTGACTTGTGCGCAAGTCAAGGCTGAGCATCAGAAACCGTCAGGTTGCTTCAACAGCCTGAAATTCCCAAATGGAAATGGGAAATGGTAACAATGGATTTTATCACCAAGTTGCCGAAGACGAAAAAAGGAAATGATACCATATGGGTCATAGTAGACAGACTGACTAAAGTCAGCTCATTTTCTAACCCATCAAAGAGACGTATAGCTCAGATATGTTAGCTCAATTATACGTCGATAAGATAGTAGCGCTACATGGTATACCTATATCTATTATCTCCGATAGAGATACTAGATATACGTCGCATTTTTGGAAGAGTTTCCAACAGTCGTTGGGCACTCGTTTGAATTTTAGTACGGCTTACTGAGCGTGGTGTGTATATATTTAGATATATTTTTAAGCCCTTTTTACACTTTTAGCCAAGTTTTAAATTTATAAAACACGATATTTACTAACACTAAACACACATATGGGCAAGTGCACCCATCGTGGACGTAGTATAGTGTTGGTAAGATACCGAGGTCGTCCAAGGACACAAGAGCTTTTAATACCGGTTTATCCTCAACGTCTAATCAAATCAAAAAGTTAGAAAAATGTTTTAAACTAAGAAAAATAAAAACTAACTAAATGCTGAAAAAAATAAAATAAAAAACAGATAGACAAGATGAATCACTTGGATCCGACACGTGTATTAGTATAACCTTTGATTATTTTCGCACTTTTGCACTTGTTTAAGAGATTATCTTAGTTATTGTAGTAGGCCCCTCTTTTGAAGGCGACGTTACCCTCAACCCAGTAGTTTGAGTCAGCAAGGATACAATCCTAAAGGGTCGGATTATTGAAAGATAATGAATTAAGTTATTAATGCAAATTATGGTAGGCCCCGCTTTTGGCGGTGACGTTACCCTCGGCTAAGTAGTCTGAGTCAGCAGGGATACAGTCCTAAATAGCCGGGTTATAGTATTAATAGTAGTTAGCTTATGAGGGGGTCAAAGAGTTTGGATCCCCGCCATCCAATACCTATGGGCATTGAAGGAGATCCTACTAAATTTGACCCAGGTCCCAAGCAGGACCTCTAAACGCTGAACAAGGGCAAGACCTTACCAAACCGTTCCCTTAACCCCCGACCAGGTAGCCAACATACCTCCATATAGACCGTGGAGATATGAATGGTGAAAATCTTTTATTTTATATAGACAGTAAAATAATGCCAAGACACCACGGACAAACGATAAGGAAAGATCACCTTCAACATAAGTAACTAGTTATTAAAGTCATTAATACAAAACCAAATAAAAAGTGCAAAAGATTAAAAATAAAAAGTATTATACTAAACACTTGTCTTCACCAAGTGATGTAAGAGACTTAGGCAAACATGGCCTTGATTGTCAAGAACTCTTACGATCAATCTTGGATCCCGAGACGACTCACACACTCTATGATGGACAATGGATGATGGTGGTGGATGATGGTGTTATGGTGGTGGTGGGTGGTGGATGAAGTGTGAGAGAGGTGGTGTGCCAAGGGATGAGAGAGAATGAAGCCAAGCTCCTCTATTTATAGGCTGAACAGAACGCTGGACACGGCCCCGTGTCCGCTGGACACGGCCCCGTGCCCGTCTGACATTCTCTCTCTTCATTAATTGTAATTGCGAATTACAATTAATGCGCCTGCTGTACTTTCAACACGCCCCCGTGTCCGCTGGGCACGGCCCCGTGGTGAGCAATGGAAGCTTCTACTGGTTTGTCTTTTCTGCTGCTTCCTGGGCACGCCCCCGTGTTCACTGGACACGGGGCGTGTTCAGACTCTGTTTCTCTTCTTTTGTCTTGGGAGGTGCCGTTGAGGGTCCGGGCAGTTCACTTTTGTTCCTTTTCTTGTATTTATGGTAGAATTAGTGTCTTTTTGCTTCTTTTGTGATTTTGAGCTCATTTCATCCTGAAAATACAAAAGGAAGACAAAAACACTCTTTTTCCAACATTAGTACTTAAAAAGGGTTAGTTTTATGCCTTAATTGATGTGTTTTATATGTTGCATTTTACACACATCAAATACCCCCACACTTGAACTTTTGCTTGTCCTCAAGCAAAACTCTTTTAATGTGGCTTACACTCCCAAATGGAATAGGTAGAAGAGAAGTTTTTTTCTTGTCCTAGAGTGTCGGGAATCCAAGGTTTGTATAGGTTCTATTTTTATTTTATTTACAATCTTATTCGTCATGGTTTATTTTGAACTTTTCATAAGATAAACTACTTATTTGGCATAGCATGCCTTATTAAAATTCCATTTATATACAAGTTCACATACCTCACGGGAGATCACTCAATCACTCGGCCGAAGGTGTATATTTAAGTGAATCGCTCGAGAGCGGCACGGATTTACATTTCCATATGCTTGCCAAGCGATCAATCCTCCTCCTTTTTAACTTTTTACCTTTGTAAATATCAAGAGGTCTTTTGGGGTGAAGGCTTGGGTTTAAAGGTGGGTGGTTGGTTAGTGGTTAGTAAAAAGGGCGAAAATCGTAACAAGTGTCGGTTTTCGTAAAATACCTTATTTTTGGTGACATTTATTTTTGAAGTATTTCTCCAAACAAGCTTTTTGTAGCTTATGTTTGTTTTTGACTTCATCATATTTTTTTTTTTTTTTTTTTCGTCACGTAAAGGGTATGTTTATGAAAAACCGAGTTTGTTACTAAAATAAAGGTGAAAAAATGAAAAAGGTTTTTGGTGGGTAAAAATTGTTTTGGGGGTAATGAAATGAAAGGTTTAGGCTCAAAGGGGTTTTCTAGGGGGATTTTGGGTAGGTAAAAAAAATGAAAAATAATGGTTTTGAAAGAAAAATAGTTAGTCCTAATGCCTCCATCATTTACTTACTTGGGTTTAAGTTGGTAAGGACCGGGAATGTATCGTCGTGGCAAGTTCTAGATTTGTAAAGACCGAGCGGCTATTCACACAAGAAACGAAAAATGAGCATTTAATCTAAATATGTGTATTTTTATGCTCAATAAAGGCTCAAAACTCACTTTTTGTGGGAATGGGTTTTTAATGTGACCAAGCATATATAATCGAATTTTAGCTAGACTTGTTATACCGTTTCATAATTTTCTTATGTTAGTTCTTTTTATCACGACGCTATCGGTTGTAAGTTTGTAAAAATATAACCCTTTTATAACTTGTTATTCCCAACTTAAACTAAGACAAGTAAATAAAAAAAAATGAAAAAGTTTTTGAAAAAATTTGGGGTGTTTAGCGGTTCCAATAGAGTTTTGTGTAAGGCTTGTTTTAGGATTTTGCAAAATTCCAAGGTTTTAGCATCCCCCCCACTTAAATTACACATTGTCCTCAATGTGTCCAAAAATAGTTTTTGGTTGATTAGAATATGTAAAAGTGTGTTTAAAAACAAAGATTTGTGTTACTGGCATCTGGACACGGCCCCGTGTTGACCGGGCACGGCCCCGTGGTCAAGTGCCAGTAACAAAAATTATAGAATTGAAACAGAAGCCTGGACACGGGGGCGTGTCGCTGAACACGGCCCGTGTCCAGTTACCTGAACTGGGTGATTTCCTGCAGGGGGCTCAGCACGGGGCCGTGTTGGTTGGGCACGGCCCGTGTGGAGCCTTCTGTTATGGAGATTTTTGTCGGTTTGTTCTGTTCTTCTGCATGGTTCCATTTTTTCTCGTTCCCTTTTTCATCCATTACCACCATGAGTCCATAAATCATAAAAACCATCATAACATTGCTAATAGAGAGATAATACATAAAGATAAAGTTACATAGATAGTAAGCTTATGGAGTTCTAGCCCTATGTTTTATTTTAATTTAGCAAAATTTCCAAGAATCTACTGATCTTGGTTAGATAAGGCTTTGTAGAGCTCCACTTTCGGATGCGTTTCCTCATATGTCGGCAAGCCACTCCTCTACCTCCCTTGGAAGGAGGAAGGAAGGCTCGTTTGCATTTGTTTGAGGAGTTTCAACTTCCGCCGGGACTTCTTGTGGGATTTCCATAGGAGGTTCCGCGGGGATGTCTCCCCACCCGGTAGGGTTGTTAATACCGAGTGCTAAGTTCCAGTCTTGTTGTGGAAGGACTGGTTCCATAGGAGGTGCCACCAAAATGTTTAACCTTTGGTGCAAAAGGTTAATCTCTTGGAAGCTGCTTTCCAATCCCATTGTAAGATCGTTGATACGGTCAATGAGGACCTCCTCTACGGACGTCATTTCGTCGAGAGCTCTCTTAGTGCTATCACGTAGTGCACAAGTGTGCTTCAACGGAGGGCCTCCTTCCCCTTCGGCTGTTTGAGGAATGAACGGATGATGTTTCGCTGTTTTCACTCGCCATTCTACGAAAAATAAACCAAAAATAGTTTATAAGACGAAACAGTTTCTGGACACGGCCCCGTGCTCACTGAGCACGGCCCCGTGTTCATCTTTCTGCAGAATTTTGGAGCAAGGAACTTGGTTTTTAAGTTATTTTCTGAGTTTGTGCAAGCTTTTTGACAGTAAATAACTCTAAACAATGTTACATAACATGTTTTTACCAAGATTCCATGATCAAAACTCCTTGTTTCCTACCATAAAGATTGAAAATTCAAACTTTTCATGGTGGCTTTTGAAGAAAGATGAAGAAGAAGGAAATGTCTAGAAGAGGAAAGGACAAGATGGGTTGTTGGAAACTTCTTTTAGACTTACCTAGGATTGTTTGAGAGAAGATTCCTTCAAATCTCTGTCCCCAAGTTGGTCCAAATGTGCAGGATTTTTGGCTGCATTTATAGAAAATGACAGCCTGCTGGACACGGCCCCGTGTCCGCTGGACACGGCCCCGTGTGCAGAGAAAATTCTGACACAGTTTGTCCGTATTCTGACGTCATGATCAGAAGGGAATCTTTTGATGGACACGGGGGCGTGTTGGCCGAGCACGGCCCCGTGTCGGAAAGCTGATTTATGAAGTTTTGTCTTTATAAGGAGCTAATTCTTATCGGGTGGCTCCTGACTTGTTGGAACAACCCCAAAGTGCCTAAGATACCTTAATTGTCCTATACTAAGGCGAGAACGCAAGAGGTTGTCGGTGAGGGTAATTCCTATTTTCATTCTAGGTGGACAAGTCCAACCCTTTCCCGGGCTCTCGTTAAAGAAGGTGTATGCCGAATCGCTCAGGTCTATGTATGCACCGAACGAGGTCGATGGGGAGTCCTTCACGGCACAATCGGCACAGGGACGACTATCGTCCACGTCTTGTTAGGAAGAAAGGTATTTTCGGGAGCAACGAGGTTGTCAGAATGCGGTTCCAACATTTCCTCATGGTCATCATCTTGGGATGGATCTAAGAAATCCTTCCTAAGTTCTTTTGACCAATTTAGAAGTAGTTCTTCTAGTTGAAATAGCTCGTCAAGGAGCATATCTCCTAGAATATCTGGTTGGGCGCATTCGAGGGAGAAATAGTGTTTATTTTTACTTTCGCCCCTCTTAAGGTTACAAGGAATTGGTGGGTCTATATAGTGTGGCCTATAAGTGAGGAAGAAACATTTTAATTCCTCGTGTTCGCCTCCACATATTTGACACCACAAACCATAAGAGTGCCGAAAGTAAAAAGAATCACTATTACTCATGTTTGTATCAGAAGTTACCAACCGCCGGGATCAAACGGTTCTGTTTTCAGCAACTGAATCTTGGGCACGGGGGCGTGTTGAGTGGACACGGCCCCGTGTTCAGCCTACTGTCTGATATAAAACAGGATTGCCAGTTCCAATGATTGGGCACGGGGCGTGTTCAGCGGGCACGGCCCCGTGCTGAGCTCTGCAGAAGCTGAAAAATCTAAAAAAAATCCTAAAAAATTAAAGAAAAATAAAAAGATGATTAGGCCGTTGATTCCTAACTTTCTTAAAATCCTTGTGTCCCCGGCAACGGCGCCAAAAACTTGATGTGCGTGTGTGTGTATATATTTTTAGATATATTTTAAGCCCTTTTTACACTTTTAGCCAAGTTTTAAATTTATAAAACACGATATTTACTAACACTAAACACACATATGGGCAAGTGCACCCATCGTGGACGTAGTATAGTGTTGGTAAGATACCGAGGTCGTCCAAGGACACAAGAGCTTTTAATACCGGTTTATCCTCAACGTCTAATCAAATCAAAAAGTTAGAAAAATGTTTTAAACTAAGAAAAATAAAAACTAACTAAATGCTGAAAAATAAAATAAAATAAAAACAGATAGACAAGATGAATCACTTGGATCCGACACGTGTATTAGTATAACCTTTGATTATTTTCGCACTTTTGCACTTGTTTAAGAGATTATCTTAGTTATTGTAGTAGGCCCCTCTTTTGAAGGCGACGTTACCCTCAACCCAGTAGTTTGAGTCAGCAAGGATACAATCCTAAAGGGTCGGATTATTGAAAGATAATGAATTAAGTTATTAATGCAAATTATGGTAGGCCCCGCTTTTGGCGGTGACGTTACCCTCGGCTAAGTAGTCTGAGTCAGCAGGGATACAGTCCTAAATAGCCGGGTTATAGTATTAATAGTAGTTAGCTTATGAGGGGGTCAAAGAGTTTGGATCCCCGCCATCCAATACCTATGGGCATTGAAGGAGATCCTACTAAATTTGACCCAGGTCCCAAGCAGGACCTCTAAACGCTGAACAAGGGCAAGACCTTACCAAACCGTTCCCTTAACCCCCGACCAGGTAGCCAACATACCTCCATATAGACCGTGGAGATATGAATGGTGAAAATCTTTTATTTTATATAGACAGTAAAATAATGCCAAGACACCACGGACAAACGATAAGGAAAGATCACCTTCAACATAAGTAACTAGTTATTAAAGTCATTAATACAAAACCAAATAAAAAGTGCAAAAGATTAAAAATAAAAAGTATTATACTAAACACTTGTCTTCACCAAGTGATGTAAGAGACTTAGGCAAACATGGCCTTGATTGTCAAGAACTCTTACGATCAATCTTGGATCCCGAGACGACTCACACACTCTACGATGGACAATGGATGATGGTGGTGGATGATGGTGTTATGGTGGTGGTGGGTGGTGGATGAAGTGTGAGAGAGGTGGTGTGCCAAGGGATGAGAGAGAATGAAGCCAAGCTCCTCTATTTATAGGCTGAACAGAACGCTGGACACGGCCCCGTGTCGCTGGACACGGCCCCGTGCCCGTCTGACATTCTCTCTCTTCATTAATTGTAATTGCGAATTACAATTAATGCGCCTGCTGTACTTTCAACACGCCCCCGTGTCCGCTGGGCACGGCCCCGTGGTGAGCAATGGAAGCTTCTACTGGTTTGTCTTTTCTGCTGCTTCCTGGGCACGCCCCGTGTTCACTGGACACGGGGCGTGTTCAGACTCTGTTTCTCTTCTCTTTGTCTTGGGAGGTGCCGTTGAGGGTCCGGGCAGTTACTTTTGTTCCTTTTCTTGTATTTATGGTAGAATTAGTGTCTTTTTGCTTCTTTTGTGATTTTGAGCTCATTTCATCCTGAAAATACAAAAGGAAGACAAAAACACTCTTTTTCCAACATTAGTACTTAAAAAGGGTTAGTTTTATGCCTTAATTGATGTGTTTTATATGTTGCATTTTACACACATCACTTACCATCCTCAGACTGATGGTCAGAGTGAGCGTACTATTCAACTTTGGAAGACATGCTTCGTGCATGTCGATCGAGTTGGGTGGTAGTTGGGAAATAGCACTACCAACTGATTGAATTCTCCTACAACAATAGCTACCATTCCAGCATAAAGGCTGCGCCTTTTGAGGCCCTATACGGTAGAAAGTGTAGATCGCCTCCATTTGTTGGGCAGAAGTTGGAGATGTCCAGTTGTTGGACAGATATCGTCCTTTGAGACGACAGACAAGATCGTTCAGATCCGTGATCGTTTGAAAGCTGCCAGGGTGGCAGAAAAGTTATGCGGATCCTAAGCGCAAAGATTTTACTTTGATGTGGGTTGAAAAGTGTTGCTTAAGATATCACCTTGGAAAGGTGTAATGCGATTGGAAAGAAAGGCAAGCTAAGCCCGAGATATAGGACCTTTCGAGATTATCGAACGTGTCGGGGCAGTCCGCTTACAAGTTACTTGCCTGAAGAGCTTAGTGCCATTCATAATGTGTTTCACATCTGTAATTTGAAGAAGTGTTTCGCTGACAGATTCACTGGTTATACCGCATACAGATATACACATAGACGAAAGTCTAAATGTTGTGGAAAAACCTTTGTCGATTGAGGATCGACAGGTAAAGAAGCTTCGAAGGAAGCACGTGCCTAATTGTAGGTCAAATGGGATGCCCGTAGAGGTCCCGAATACACATGGGAAGTGGAATCCACGATGAAAGAAAAATATCCCCATTTGTTTGAAATAATCTCGGGGTCGAGATTTATCTTTTAAGGGGTGAGGATGTAACACCTCGAAAAATTTCGTTCAATAATGTCTTGACACGTGTCATAAATAGGTTCCGTTATGTGAAACATACTTTAGAGGGACTAAAAAGTGACAAACATGTGAAAACTATGGAACGTAAGGGTCCAAAGTGTCAACAATGGATAAATAGGTCTATGATAACCCACATAATGTTTATAACTTTAACGGATGATTCATGGATCATACGACGCGGAAATTGCACAAAAGTGAAAGTATTGTAAACTATAGGGGCCAAAAGTGTCAACAATGTTTAATTTATACTCTGAGTGAACTTTTGGCAGACCCGAAGCTTGTATAGCTAAAATATACTCACTAGAAATATGTGGTAAAAATTTCATGAAGTTTCGTCAACGTAGAAGAAAGTTATGGCCAATCCGTACTTAAGGGACTAAAAGCGTCAACGTCGAATTCAGGGCTTTTCGGTTTGAGCGCAAAGTTATCCGAGGGCAT